>NW_026924059.1:0-227493 GCF_032062105.1 Saccostrea cuccullata | reverse complement strand
TGGTTAGAAAACTACAAAACCGTGAACTTTCTCTATTTGAGTAATTGGCAAACGTTGTTTCATTAATTGGTTTAAGGTGGAATGCCACACCAACTTTTTATTTCATAGATCTCTGAGTCAACCTTTATAAACAATGGTTTTAGCATTGAAATTCCGATATAAGCTCTTAATTATTCTATATTAGTTTTTTGTATTTTTTCACAGAAAATGAAAAAAAAAATATTCATATCCAAATAAGTTGTTTTCGAGTAAAACTTTTGCTGTAAATGAATGCAGCATATGAATATCTAATAAAACATGTAAAGAACGGCCGGGTAGACCTTTAATTTTTTTTTTTAAATTATTTATGAATATAAAACACATTATTTGTGAATATTTTTTAAACTTATGGTTAAAAACACCATAAAACTAGTCACAAATGAGGGTAACATGTTTGTTAATCATTTTTTAAAAAAAAGAAATTGAAACGAAATTGAGAAATTTTAGAGAAATTAATTTTTTTTAATATTTGGAACTAACCCGATCAAAACTAAACTGATCCCGATCAAAATTAACATAAAATGAATAAAATGCTAATTTGTTGCCTCTTCATGTATTTACAATGAAAAAATCTATTTTGTTCTCAAGTTCAATAATGTTTAACCCTTATTACACCTTATCAAACAAGCGTTCTTGGGGAAATGTTATTTATTTTGAATAATTGTACAATTATGGTTGGGATCCGTTTCGTTTTGATCGGGATTGGCCAAAAAAAAAAAAAAAAATTCTCTAAAATTTGGCCATTTCGTTTCAATTTCTTTATAAATATGATTAACGAACATGTTCTCCCCAGTTGTGACTGGTTTTAAGAAGATTTTAACCACAAATTTTAAAAATATTCACAAATTATGTGTTTTATTTTCATAAATATTTTTCCTTTAAAAAAATTTAATATCTATACGTCTTTTCTTTAGATAATTATTAGGTATTCATGTGTAAGGATCTCGGATGCCGTTCAAACGAATATCACAGATTTTAACAAAACATATATGAAAAAATTATGAATGTGTATGAGATTAATTAAGTATATTTAAAAATTTGGTAGATGACCTATCCTCCAGGTTATGGTCCCCTAACTCATTTTGTGGCTACCCCCATGTTTGAAATGGCCAGTTTTTTCCTAATTTGACATAAAAAAAACTTCTAAATAAATAATGCACAATGGTTGGATTAAGTGCATTAAATTGTGAAAACAGGGTGTGAAGTAAAGATAAAAAATTATTTTGCTTTACCATTAACACCCCTTTTTATTTTAAAGAAATTTACTTTCCTCACACTTTATACCCTTAACCAATACGCTAAATAACCATAATTTCAGTGCCATTTTCTGAAACATCCCATGATAGGTTTGTAATAACAATATTTTGAAAGCAAACATACTTGATTACTTATTTATGTCACAGTTGTAATTAAATTATTATTAAATATTTACTTTAATGCTTTGCGCAGTATTTAGTACGTATTCCGATTGGCACGCATAGCCAATCGAATACAACCGGTTTTGCAGGTATGTGAGAGCCATGTGCGAGTGTTTTGTTTTGTACAGGTGAATTTCTATTTTTAGCATTTCCTTTACGTATGACTGATCAGTGACCTACCATGGACCAATGGATTTCGTTATACTAATTTATATGCATGTTTTACTTGCCCGTGCACTATATAAAGTAAGAAACCCGCCGAAATCCCCACCCCAAGCTCTACAGCCTTTACAGTAGTAGATCTCATATTTAGATAATTACAGATCGATTCAATCGATATACTATATAATATTTTCTGACTTGATACTGGATGCCTGGTAAGATGTTCATTAATTTTGTAATTCATTGACTTGTTTAATTTATGTAACGATCTACTGGCAGTCGTTTGAATATCTTATTTAATTATTACTTTTCGCAAATGTGAAATGTCTTTGTTTCGTCTTTGTCTATGTGTATTGTTTTGTATGAGTGTTGTGAGAGTGTTTTTCTATTTTCTAGGTTTTTCTTTATATCCATTAATAAATTGATAAACGACCGAACCAGTTTTGTTTTGAATTCTTCTAACAAGACCGTGACCCTATGACATTTATAATTATTCTGGGTGTGTGCTTTTTGATCTAAAAAAATAAAATATATTTAAAAAATTTTTAAAAACTGGCATTTCACAAAAATATTATCTCCCTTTGTAGAACTCTCTAGTTCCAACAGTGAAAGGAGGTAAAAGCAAAAGTATTTGTAAGCATGACGTTTAGAATTCCTTTTCGCAAACCATGTGTTTTATTGATATTTTTATATAAAACTACTTAGATTATACAGGATAGCTTCCTTGGAAGATGTGATATCGTTTGTTCTGAAGACATTCAACAACTCGTGAGTTTCAGCAATGGCCAAGTATTGTCTAAAGTAGGTCGTATGCCATGTGTTACACTTGCTAATACAGTGAATGACTATCGAATGTGGACGTTATTTTGAATTTTAAAATTAAATACAAAGAGGTCAAGAAGGAAGCTATGTCAAATTCCAAACCTTTTCAGTTCCAACCTACTATTGAAAACACCAGAGGAGATGGACCAAGAATTCCCTTCCAAACAGAACATGTAAAAATGTGAAAGCAGGTCATATGATTGGTCAAGCTGGTGCAACGCTACCAGTGTTATACACCATGTATGTACACGTAAGTAACTACAATTTCTTATATATACAATGTAATAATATTTGTTCGTACAGTTATGAGTAGATGAAATTATTGAATAAGAAATAAATCAAAGTGAATGTAAACAGATACAGTCCAAAGACTATTCAAGCATTTCTACCTACATATGTAGGACTTAAAAGTAGATAAAATAGCTACTTTGGGTAGCTTTAACCTACATGCATTGTAGCTATTAATAGCTTTGTGGGTATAAGAAGAAATAATCTTTGGACTTGACCTTGTAAATTTCATTTTTCTTATTCATCGTGAACACACTAAAATGATGAATGCATTAAAAGTTTAACAAGACATAAGTTAAAGAGTTTTTTTAATTTGAATTATTTTAAATATTTATTTATTCTAGACCTGTCAACATACAAAACTAAATAAAAAGTACTGTTAAATATGTGGTGAATGGCAAACAAGTTAACAACTCATTCTTAAATAATTGCGTAAAATTGAATTATTTTTTATAGAAATATACAATTTATTGTAGCATGCTGCTGTGTGACCATGTGAGGGGCATCACAAGGAAGAGGAAGATATTTAGATCATTCATGGAGCCTTCAACATCGTTTTAAAGTCAAATCATAAAAAGGTATAGTGTCTCTCTATAAATGTACATGTACTATAATTTTGACCCAATGGCCTTGACTTCTTTATCTTTCAAGAAATTAGACATTGGTAATAAATTTCGAAGGATAGAGGATACAATGTTCCATATATACATTGATTATATAACGTTATCTAAAATTTTGACCCACTGTTTAAAACTTATCAAAGCATAATTACTGTTAAGTGAGAGAATGTAGGAGTATTAATGATACATTACATATTAGACAGTTACTCTTTGCAACAAAATCATTAAACCCTATCCAGAGACCCCAAAGTAGGGGACCACAATTTTCTCTATTAAGGACAGTTGATGCAAAAAATGGATACCTGGATTGGCATATTTTTTACCTAATTTCATTGTAAATGGTGCAGATAATAAAATTCTAGAGTATCAAGAAATTGTAAACCTTGTTTGATGTTCAAAATTCTACCCTTCTGAAACCATGCATCCTTATTATTCTATACAAATAATTTTTACTTCAAATTCCAACTACATGGTGAAACTTATTCATTTTATTCATTTAAAACATGTCCCAAGTTGTTATTTTCAAATTTTGTGACAAAATTTTGTACCATCTGTCCTGAAGAAACCTCTCTACACTGAACACTAAAGAGTTCCGATTCTGTTGTATTTTTTGCAGTTGAGTGATCTGCCCTTAGATTTAACTTCCAATGAATGGAAATTTACAGTATATTACTCAGTTTATAATCGATTCAAGTATTCTTTAAATTTTAAGAGGGCAAATAATTTAAACTAATTATTAACATGTTATTTGCATGTATGTTCTTCATAGAAGTAAATAGCAATTATTTCTGTTCACTGATACCGTGTTGTGTTTGAAAATTTTTTCTGGGGGTAAATGACATGTATCATATACTGACAATGAAAGAGATATGCATATTATTTACATCTTTATTAGCTCACCTGAGCCGAAGCTTTTCTGATCAAAATTTGTCCATAGTCTGTCGTCGTCGTTGTTGTCGTTGTCGTAAACTTTTCAAGAACCACGGGGCCAATTTCAAACAAACTTGCCACAAAGTATCCTTAAGTAAAGGGGATTCAATTTTGTTCAAATGAAGATCAACGTCCTTATTCAAGGGGGGATAATTCAGAAATAGTAAAAATTTGGTGGTATGATTTATAAATCCTCTTCTCAAGAACCATTGTGCCAAGAAACTTGAAACTTATAGGAAAGCATCCTCAGGTCGTGTAGATTCAAATTTGTTCAATTCATGATCCCTTGGGTAGAGGCGGGGCCAAAAATGCCGATCAAAATTTTACATAGAAATATATAGAGAAATTCTTTAAAACTCTTCTTTTCAGGAATAGCAAAGTTATGAATGATCATATTTATATGGAAGCATCCTCAGTTGTAGATTTAGTGTATAGGTTCAAGTTTGTTCAAATCATAACCCCGGGGGGTTGGGCGGGGCCACAATGTAAGTTCAAATTTAAAAGGCAATAAAGCCACAGGTAGTCAAAGAAATATGCAAGCATCCCTAGTTAGCGTAGATTCAAGTTTGTTCAAATCATATCCTTTCCCCTTTAGGGTTTGGTTGGAAACACTTTTTTTCCAAGCTACATTGCTCAGGTGAGCGATGTGGCCCATGGGCCTCTTGTTCAATATAATTTTCGCAAAGTCCAAAAATCATTTTGGACTGGTATAGAGAGAATGTATGACCTATTACATGTACACGTGTAATTGTTTTCATGATCTATTTGGTTCCATTAGTAATTTTTAACGTAAGTCTTGTATTATCTAAATTCAAATACTTGTATTGTCTATTATAGAACACAAGAAGCCAGAGTTTTACATTTAGTCATGACCAGTCATGACATTCAGCAAATGAATGAGTATCTGAAGAAAACTAGTGAGAGTTTTCAGAGAATGGGAGATACTGGAGGGACTCCTACACTAAGTCAGCTAAATTATACTACAACAATATGATGACAAAATGGACTGCTGTTATTCTCCCAAAGAACATCAAAGAAAGAGTGAAGAGTCTTACACTATCTGAAGAAAATCCAAGTCTTGCCCAGTATTATACCTGGGGGAGGTTTTGACCACTTATTCTGAAGTTATTCAAGCATAATAACATGGATCCACTATGCACTACTTTGGATATGCTTCAAATAATTTTTCTAAAAAATTTTAATAATGTACATTCTTAAATAAAATATTAAAAGTGTATAAACAGTAGTCTCGTTGCATTTAAAATGATAATTCCATCCTTTGTTACACATTATCTGTTGCAATTATTGAATTTTTATAAAATTGACGGAAAAATTAAAAGAAATCTATGTCAAAAGTGTCTATTATTATTTTTAAGGCTTAAGGAAAACGTTTAGTTGGATGACAAAAAACATTAACTGATAAGAGTAAAAACCACCTATATGCACATATATGTATCTATTCACTTAATTATGTCAGTGGCCTACTATTACTCTAGTGGCTCTTGAGTCTTTCATAGAAAATATATAAATTATTTTTCACAATATGATCAATATATATTTGCCCCCCTCCCCCTTAATAATTTTGCCAATATATAGAATACTATAAAAAAAATAGCTACTTTATGCTTGTGCTCCCTCAGTAAATACGTCTAATGACCTTTTGTAATTATTTTGCTTTCTAGAAATTTTTGGTAGTTTTCACCGAGAATGTATGTTTGTGCCCTCCCCCCACCCTTGCAACTGAAATTACTTCTTTACAAGCCTGTTATCAAGTTGAAAATCTGAATGTTAAGAACTCATTACTTATGGCCTCATTTTACTTTTGTTGTCCTTATTTTGCTGGTATTAAATTTTATGAGCTCAGTAATCAAATTATTTAGATACGTTGCTATGAATGATTTGTGTTCATGTATACATACATATTTTTGAAATTCTTCATTGCGTGTCAATCAATTAGAAGTATTTGAAATAATATTTGAGCTTTAATATACATAATAATCGCGACACGGTGTTTTAAAGCACGTAGAAAATTTACTTTTTGAATGACATATTGCAAGAAATAAAAGTACTGATGCAAACTGAAAAAGTAAAAAAAAAAATATGAATTAGGCCGAATTTCCTCTGCACACCATATCTTTTAAATGTTCTTTGAAAAAACAATAATCATTTAAGTTTCAGATTTATTTTAAGTTATCAATTGTTTTTTTTTTTCCATTTAGACCTTTCGTGAGTAAACATGTACTTCGTAGCATTCCATTGCTGTAATCATAAATCCTGAATTAAGGTCATCTCCATTCAATTCCTGAAAGTGTGGAGAAGCAATATACTACATGTATATATTCTTCAGTTAACTTTGAACTCTTGACCTTAGCTTTACGTTTTGATAGAGTCAATAAATTAACTTTTCATCGACTCTTTTTCAAGTTAAATTTGTAACAAATACGTTTAATAGCTGAAGAAGATAAAATTTGAGTCATTGAACAGCTGTCATTAATTCCCAGCCTTTTCCTCATTAAAAAAAGGAGGTAAATTGAAATATCTGTGTTTTTCTTATATATCTTCACTATACCTACATTTCCTTAATAAAATGGATAAGTAGCATGATTGATATACACTTCAGTATTGTTAAAATTCAGCAACAAACGCGATTTTGTACAGATAAAAAACACGAAATGAAAAAAAAATTCCCTTTAATCGTTGCCCTGGTAACCACTTCTGTGTTGCTATCCGCCCCTTAAATGATACATTTTCATTCATTTTTATCATTGAATTCTTTTTTTAAGGTTGTTTTACATTAAGAATGTCCTCAAAAGAGAAAAACAAACTCTACAAAATATACCATATACAGGTAACTCTCGATACCTCGAAGTCCGCGGGACCGAGGAAAAACTTCGAGAGATCAAGAGTTCGAGTTTTCAAGAGTCCGGAATTTTCCGGGTTTGTTTGGTTTTAAAATTAGTCTTACCGGATATAATGATTTTCATGCAGTGTTAACTTTTAACACGTGGTTTTTATAAAACAGCGATATGATTTCGTACTTTACATGAATGTCTATTAATCCGAGTAAAGCTAAAAATGTACATCGTCATTTTTTATGTTTATTTTTTTATTCTGTATAATACGGACATCATAATACGCATTCGTTATATGAAAACGACAATTTACAGCGCCGCGTGGTACATAGCATTGTTTTTTTTTAAATTTTCATTTTTCCAAACATGTGCATTGAACAAAGTTCTGTAAGTACATGTATTTGTCCAACAATAGTTGTCATATTGACACTGAGGCTGTTTCTCTGGATTTTCATGTTTCGTTAAACTTTGCCACTGACTCTAAATAAAAACTAAATTTACTATGTGTTTCGTCTTGTAATCTGCAAGTACAATTTCTCAGTGACACTGAGTTTCTAAATTATCGTAATACAGTCGATGATAATTATTTTAATAACATATAGGCAACATAAGATTAATTATAAATCAATTATCACCTTGCAGTATAAGTGTCATCTGAATAAACATTCCGTTTCACGAGACCCGCGTCCTCTGCCTGGGGCCATGAAATGTCCAGGTAATGTTGCTAATTATGTAACTTGTATACACATAGCCACTTCGAGGTATCGAGGATAAATTTCAATAGAATATGCATAGCGGGACTGCATTTTGACTCCGAGGATCAAGGGTTTCGAGAGATCAAGAGTTCGAGAAATCAAGAGTAAATTTGCTTAGTTATATAGGGGGGAAAATCGGGACCGGAGACTCACTTCGAGCGATCAAGAACTTCGAGAGATCGAAGTTCGAGCCATAAAGAGTTACATGTATAATGTTAAACGCAGTTTTCCAATCCGTATTTGAGAAAATTCGGGATTAGGGGACATTTTCATTTTGATATTTCCCGAGTTTTCTGAAAAACACATGTTGGGAATCTACAGTGTATAGGAAATGAAAGACTATACTAAAGATATTTGGAATAAACAAGACGTTTTAAAAACCTATCTTGGAATTAAAAGATAAATTTAATTGAAATAGGGAGTAAAATGGGTTTTTCTGCACTTTGAAAAAAGCACGAAATTTGATATGTTTATTCTCCTTTCAACTTGAAGATTTAAATCCTTATTATTCTATATATATAAGAATGCTTAAAATAAAGTATATAATTGAATGTGTTCATATTTTTCGTATTTAAAGAAAATATGAGGGTTAAAAATGCTATATTTCATGAAATAGAACCTGTCAAAATGGCCATATTTCCGTTGGTTACGGTTGCCATGGCAACGGACACCCAGAAACATGAACTAAGGTTGTTTCCTCAGTTAGACACCTGAATACCCTCTAAATAAAAAAAAATTACGTATTTCCGAGACATTCGTTTTAACGGCCCCCTTGGTCCTTAACTGGCTGATTGTAAGGCCATGATGTATTGGTAAAGGGTTGGTTACTGTGACGTCAAACGAAAACATTTTCCTCTTCAATGTCAGATCCACCGATCTATGCGCCTACTGCAGAAAGAAATTGGTAAAAATGACGAGATTGATTGATTGTGTGTTATTAAACGTCCCTCTCGAGAATTTTTCACTCATATGTAGACATCACCACTTGTCGGTGGAGAGCTGCAAAATTGTCCTGTAATCGGCACTCAGGGTAATAGAGCAGTGATCAGGGATATTTTCGTGGCAACACCAACTGCGACCCGGTGTCATTCGAAGGACCGGTCTACACGTCCCACAAGGGGATTAGAACCTGCGAAGTAAGGATCAGTTTTTTTTTTCTCGACTCTAACAACTGTGCCACTATGGTGACGAAAAGTAAGGATTGATCTTAAAAATCTTTATTATAAAACACATTGATGATTTGAGCTGAAAATACGAACCCTTGAAAGAAAAACAAGATGTGGGATCAGGCCATAAAACTTAGATGAGCTCACTTTTGATCTCAGTCTCACTTTTTCCAAAAGATTTAATAGTGGAAAAGTGAGACCGAGATCAAAAATGAGCTCTTCTAAGTTTTATGGCCCACAGGCCTGGTCCTAGGCTAAGTGAGAATTTCCTGTTTAATACAAGTTTTAGCGAAATTATTTATTAGCAAAGAATATTTTAGTCTACATTATTCAACTGTAAAGAAGTGAGGCTGTCAGAACCACTTTGACTTTGAAAAAAAAACCTTCAGAATATAATGTTTGCTATCATTCATATGCCAATAATTCGTCTGTTGAAGTAAAACGTGTATAATTGGGAAAAACCTATAAATTTATGACTTTATAAAAGAAAAATAATTAATTCTTTTAATGAAATCTGGCATAACCCAGCTAAATTTTTTTTTTTAAATTTTCATTTTTTAATACATTTTTAATCATTTGAATAGAAGTCTCATCAATTAATTAATGTTTTTTATTCGTTAAGTCATATGGATAATATAAATTATTTAAAAAAAAATTAGTTTACCAAACGTTAATAAGACAAAAAGTTCTCATATTTTTAAAATTCTTAAACCGTAAATAGTTAGAAAACATCAAGAGACCAACAGTAATTAAAAAAAAACTGAGGAAGTCAAAACGTGAAATAGAACAGCATAAAATTTATAAACCTCTTAGAATATAATATGGTTACAATATTTATCTCTGCCGTTATTTTAGAGATTGTATGTAAATTTTGGTTTGAATCAAACATGCCTTTTCCCTTTTTTGTCCTCATAACACTTAGCATTTTGCAAAATGTCGTTGTATATCGCATTAGATAAATTTTTGCCCTTGTTGAATTTAGCATGCATAATAACAACATGCAAATACAAAGAACTTTCTTCGGTAATAACCAATATTTGCCCCCCAAATCAAACTTTGATTGAGAAATATTTAATTATGTTCTTAAACAGGGGTATATATGCTGACATCAAAGCACTGTATATTTTCATAAGCAATGACGTCATATGTTTGAAATGACGTCACGAACATGACGTAAATTTTAAATTTCCATGAATTTTACAGAAAAATGTATACATTACGTCGGTATTTAGAGTAAATCAGAGCAGGTCTGATCAGGCTCAATATTTTGATATAATGTGTAGAATGCTAATATCAATGAAATATGTATATATTGTTCCTGAACAAACTTGCGCTCTATAATTTTTATGGCTAAAATTGTTGAAATTTTGTCAATTAAGTCCGATTTTTAAAAATGATATAAAATCGGACTAGTTTGTGACGTCATAAAAACAAAAATTGTCAATAAACTATTTTGAAACTTTAATATGATCTGTTGATTTATATTTCTCATACATATTAAGGAATTCAGCACATTTCAAGAATTTTTAAAAATTTGACTTTTTTTGGTGGGGGAGGGGGGGGGGGAGGGGCAAAGATATGCAATATACCGCATACAGTTCTTTAACAGTAAGGTCAATGCTTCTTGACGGTTTTATAAACAAATTGTTTAATATTAATTTAAATAACAAATTGTTGAAGGATTTCTTCCAGTATTTACTGATCATGATAAAAGGAACACGCTAGATGACACCGGTCGGCAAGGGACGCACATTCCACCCTGGCACTTAGTCCCTCTGATATTTTAGATGTTCGTGTTAACTCTGCTCCAGATTTGCTTGTTGTCTCCATATTTTTCTTGCAATAAATACGTAAATATTTAAGGGGGTCGACTATAGTTTCCATTGCGCAAAATTTCGCGCATCATAGTAAAATGAAGCGTATTTACTGTTTTAATGCAATTTTTTCGATTAATTATTAAAATTAAACAAATTTAAGAAATTATAGGTATAAAAATATAATTACAATTTAATATAACTGATTTATTTAACCGATTTTGCAATTGATAGGTAGGTTGACGTCGTTGCAGTGTGTTTTGACGTTAAGATAATCTGTAGCTCTTAATGAAAGGGGTAATAAAAATATTATTAAAGAAAAAGTAATAAACATACGCTCTTGAAATTTAAAACATAGAAATATGAGAATATAGAATATCTCCAATATTTTTATTATGTTTTCATGTGAATCCATTGTGTACGTCATATTTTTTAATACTCTATAAAAATAGTGAAATTTGCTAATTTTTTGCATTTTGAGATGCCCCCTCTGGTAACAAGATGGTAGAATTTTGCGTTTCTTACATATATTGTATAATATAGTATTACTCATCAAATATTATAGTTTGAATAGAATGTCCATTGTAGTATTTGTATAATTTGCTTTAAAGTGCTAAAAATTGGCATTTTCCTATATAATCCTATAGTAAATGTACCTGTATTTTGAAACGGTCCCTCAAAAACACCTGGACTGTAGATTTCCCCCAAAATTTGTATGTACACTGAAGTTAATGTAAGTTTTATATGGTATAAAATGAAGATTTTCGCTATTGTAGCTTTCACACAATAAAACTATAGTCGGCCCCCTTAAGCTTACTTTGACTATTGTTAAGCAGAAATGTTTCAGCTATCCAAGCTTTTTCTTCTTCTGTTACAATCTCAATCAAATATCCTCCAAACCGTTGACAAATAAACTTGAATACAAAACAGAGCGATTAAAAAAAAAAACACATATACAGTATTCATTATAAGACGTTTCATTTTGTTAATCTGTTATCTTTTTTCGGGTATGAAAACAGTCAAGATGGAATATATTGAATATAGACTCTAATATTTTACGTTTTTTTTCTCCACCCCATTAATGTGTGTATCGTTTTTAAATACATCTATCAGTTTAAGGTATCCAACCCATACTATCCTCAGATTCAGTAGGATTGATTGCAAAACAAATTTCTATGGGCTGAATACTCATTATATTTAGAAATATTTCCGTTTCTAATATTTTTTTTTCTCTGTGGTAACTCTTTGAAAGATAGCGGAGTCGATTTCTTGATAATTCTACCGGAATGTAAATTAGACAGGTTGATAGGTCAGAAGTTAAGGAGGCCTATAATGCATGCAAATCTCGTGCGCATCTGTCTTGTGATCTATGTCTGACGCCAAGGAGGCCAAATATGCATGAAAGTCTCGTGCGGTTGACTTTGTGTTTAACGTCCGTGGGCGAGGACTATTGCAATGGGAGCTCTTGTGTAATTAAAAACTGTGTTCAAATTTTTAAAGTCTGAATCTACAGACAGTGATTCCTTAAACAATTTTCATCTTTTGGTATCGTTATATGTAAGAGTAGGGCATATTCTAGTTTATGACCTTCTCCTGTTCATGAAGAGTTGTCTCCCTTTGATTTTACTCAGTAAAATTCTATTCTTAAAATACTATCTATCCAAAAACATTCTATTCTTATTGATCCAATACATCTCTACACCGCAGCTTTAACTGATATTCGTAGTATATATTTTTTTTCAAGATATACTTCTTTTCATAGACTTTAATGCAATCGTCAATGATTAATTACTGCTTGTGTAATAAAATTTCCCTTTTCCCTTGGTTAATCCTTTTCTACTCTAAAATGCTTTAATAAAATATCTAAAAATTTCCTTTTTTTAAATTAAAAAAAAATATATTTAAGGTGAAAAAGGTTGGTCCAATTATTGTTCGGTAAACTAAACCGCTTAAATTCAAACTGAATATTTTTCCGTGATACAGTAAAGGCAGTTTTTGAATACCTTTGTTAGTAGGCTCTCTGTTAGTAATACTGACCTAGCTAGGATAACATTTTCTGAAATCTTAAAATTAATTATAAATACATTGAATTTCTTATTTGTTCCTTGCCTTTCCAAAAGTGATTAAATCTAATTTGTCTGACCGTCTGTCAGTCTGTAGTTCTGTCCGTCCGTCACAAAAACTTTAACCTTGGTCATATCTTTTGATTGAGGATAGGACTTTCAAATTACACATGTACATTACCTGTGACAAGATCTTTAATATCTAAATACAATATGAATTTTGACCCTGTGACTTTGACGTTTGACCTACTTTTAATATATCAAACATTACATTGAATTGGTCAAAACTTTTGAATGAGGATAGATTGGGATATGATATTAAATATGTTTATTACCTATGACATGACCTTTCTAAATACACTTATAATCTGTTGACCTCGACATCATGACCTTGAAATTTGACCTACTTTTCAAAATCTTCAAACTTGCTTAAAATGAAAGTGTATTCAAATGTGACACAATATTCCATAATAAAAAAACGAGATCTTACCCACAAAGACCCCAAAACCGGGGTTGGTGGGCCACAATCTTTTGAAGGTTTTATATTTCTACGAAAAAAGACTTAAAATTTTGTATAAAGTTTGTGTGATTATTTTGAAATATTTTATGGAATATAATTTTTTTAAATGCTTTATTTTTGAAAATTTTCATCCATACAAAAGAACAACACACACACACACACACACACACACACACACACACACACACGTACATATACTTCAAAGTTGAAGAATAAGGAGATGTATATTGAAGACCTATCTTAAGAAAAGTAGATTGGAATGACATCAAATTTTATTGTGATTTTTTAAAAAAACATTCAGACATCAAATCAGAAATAAACGGATTTGACAAGAATAAGAAAGAATAAGAAAATTATTGAAATTATTCAGTTTTATTCAGATTAAGAAATAATTTTTCTTTCATATACGATCGAAAAAAATGTTACCAAAGATTATGTTGCACATCATTTCATTTAAATAAATCCTAAATCTATATATCTTTATATCTGTTTTTGCGATGCAAGCAACCTTAAACTTTAAGGAGATTAAATTAAATCTCATAAAAATATCTTTTTTTCTCTTTTCGTGATTTGAACCCATAAGGAAAGTCAATGAATTCATTTATTTAAATGTGTATACAATGCTTTTTCATTGCATATCAAATATTTTTTATTCGCTTATCATCCTTCTGAAAGTCATAAAAATGTTATACATCAAATCTTCTTATTTTTTTTTTTCGACAGTATGCAGAAAAGACAATAAAGGCATGGTTTTTTTAAAATATTTAAGTAGAAGATAAAGGACGATGCCATGATAATAGATAGTTAATATCGATAGACCTGAATTTATTCTATTTTCCTATTAAATCCTATTAAATCCTATTTTCTTTTTCATTAAAGTTCAGACGCTGAATAGTGTTGACAACCAGTTGCCAATCCATCAAAACAGCTCATGTTTGCATTGACCGGACGCCATTTTTAATTATGACATACATTTTCAGTTCAGTGAAGTGACGACACACAGTATACAACGATATTTTCTGGGAAGCCTTAACATACTTACTAGGTATCTGTTATAACAAGGCTTCGAAGCACAACAAAAATCCTAATTTTCATTAACAAGCATGTTTTTCTTTCTTAGAGAAATAATTATTTTAGATCTCGCCGGAAAGAATATTCGGGCGATGTGAATATTTTCTGCTATGAATACAACTTCTGTTCCGATGCTAACAAACAAAAAGGACATTTACATGTATAATGTATATTTCTGTGAAATACTCATTTAAAGAAGAAGTCGATACAATCTGTTTATACCTGAGGTTGGTAAAAGGCACATGGCGCTGTGACCGGCTGACAGGGGTTGGTAAAAGGCACATGGCGGCTGTGACCGGCTGACAGGGGTTGGTAAAAGGCACATGGCGGTTGTGACCGGCTGACAGGGGATACCTATTCCACCATAACACCTGATCCTTCATTTGTATTTTGTATACGGTTTGATGTTGTGCAGAAACAAAAAAGCGGGCGTGACCGGCCGACCGGCCGACAGAAGATACTTATTCCTTTATAGCAACTGATCCTACATTTGAAAAGTTCTGTTCGTTGTCTTAAATTTTGTAAAGTATTGAAATTTTATCGTTGCTGACATGTTCATCATTGCTACTTATAGTGAAGTGAAACTGGTCATGAAAACGTTGCCTGATTGGTGTATGATTTTGGAACAACTGTTACATTACTTTCGTCCATAAGAAATAAGATAATATTCAATGGATGTAAATAAATACCTTTGTTAAAACCTGAAATATTGCAAACATGAAACAATGCAGCAAATATTATAGAGGTCCTTCAAACAAGAAATATTGAAACAAATTTCAGTCATGCACGATTCTTGACAAATGTAGTTTAATTAAACAGATTAGTTTCAAACATGATGGTGTTTACCACACATGATATACATGTAAGACAAACATGAAAAAAAGCAGGGCAAGTAAATATCATGGAAAAAAAACATGGTACAAACATGATACAGAACATTCAACTTTACAAGATTAAAGCAGAAAATATGATAGATTTAAAAACAAACATGTTGTAAGTCAAACACGATGAAAAGCATACAGTAATAGAGTAAGTAACAAACATGAGAAAGAACATGCTATAAACATGATACATGTTTTTCAACCATTAAACATTGAAACAAAAAAAGTCAAAAATGATATGTGACAAATAATTTTTTAATCAAACATTTTTTTGTACAATCAAGAAAGAAAAAAATATTGATACATGAAATGATTCTTTGTGATCGTTCTTAAAATGCCTGTAGTTTCTTAAAAACATCTATCTCTTTATTCAATTGTGCTTTTTATTTCTAAACTTTTCTTCCTCGTAATACATTCGCTTAATAAGAATTGTATTATTTAAAAATTGACAGCATGTTATAGAATGCAGGATAAAATCAATAAAGGGCGGTCGTTATTGTTTGAAGTATTGTATTGACCGAGGTTTTCGAGCATTATACTTCCTTTTATTATAAAAATAATAATAATAATAAAAATATTTGTATGCAACATTTTTCATTGATAAATTAGTTAAGAGAGTTTTTTTCTTTGTCTTTGCAGAGATTTCCAAAAAATGTTCGTTTCAAGACATCCATTAATTGCTCGGAAGTTCTTAGCCGTATCATTGCCTTTGCTTCCCGGGTACACATCACTAATGCAGGTCCATTTTTGCCTTACAAAAAAATCGTCACAGCAATTTAAAGTACAGCCCACAGTACAAGAACAGTTTCTTTGTAGGGACAATGTATAGTTTGGTAATAACCCTTCCGTGCAGGTACCTTTCCCTGATAAAGAGAAACTGGAATAAACTAGATTTGTCAAGTTGACAGAATAGCAAATACCTTGTACATAGGACTTACAGTTGTTAAAATCGATGAAAAGTCAGCATTTTCTGTTCTCGATGAACACAAAAAATTAGCCTCTGGTAGGAAGATTATGTCCGGAGCTATACAAAATTCAGTCTCCTCTGAGCGGTCCTCGGTGCTTGAATTATTTACATTTGTTTGAGAATTTTCAAGAATTCGAAGTTTTTTGTATATATCCGTAGACATTCTCTTTTCGATAGGCAAATAATATTTCCGACATAGGACTCCGAGGAATCAGGAAACCTTACATCGCTGTAGTATTTCTGACCACTATCGCCGATGTTGCAAACAAAGCAGAAAAAGTTTTTGTAAGGAAATGAAGCCTGTAATTCCTGCAGATTAGAACAAGCATTCTTAAATGTGCTTGGAAATTTACAAATTTCAATTAAAAATTGTTTTTCAAATTTAGGGGGGTTGCAAATTTTGCAAAATATATTTTTAAATATTCCATGTGGTGCTTCAAAGCCGCTTAAGCATGCCCTTTCCATCTGTTTGCCATAAAGCACCCAAGAACCTGTTACATTGCAGGAAGCAATTTTAGTCGAATAACTTATTGAGCAAGTTCATGCTTTCGATGTTTCTGGGTGCTGAAAATGAATACCACAGGATTTTGATTTTGCAAATGCAATTACTTCTTCGTACGATGAAAGGTAGTTGAAATCTTTGGAAGAAGGACATTTAAAAAGTAATTCCCATTCGATTTAATTTATCTCTTTGTGACCATGAGCGCAAAATTTGTTCCTATGGGATACCCAGCTTGTGAATGCAAAAACAGGTGGGAGAGGAAGTAGATCAATCTCTCCACGTTCTTTTGTGCAGTTTTTGGATAGATTTAATTCAGTGTCTTTCGGACAGTTTGAAATCAATACTTCTGGCACTGCATTTCTGTAAGGCAAAACTTGTGTGTTAGTGCATTCAAAATTCTGTGTGGAAAAAACAAGTCAGGACAGCATTGAGGAGAAAGATATAGTAAATAACAGTAACGTGTGTCGCAGGAGCATGGGAGACAATTTGTTGAAGGCATTGTGTCATTTGGAATCCCTATTGAAGTCAGGATTGACTTATTGCATATGATATCAGTACCACAAAGCAGAATGCTTTGCAGGATTGCGTGAGTCGCATTGATATCTAATTCTTCCTTGATATTCACTTCGTCTTTTGTTTGATCAGGAATTGCAACATTCATCGGAATTGCAAATTGTAAACTTAAGTGCAACTTGAAAACATCCAGCATCTCAAATGAGATCTGTCCCAAGGCCAAGGCTTCAGAACAAGAAGATTTCTGGAGAGATCTCTTTCTCTAATTAGAGATATTGGACGCATTAGTTTACTTGTATAGAATTGTAAAGCCAATTAGTCTCATTTTGATTTAAAAAATTCAAATAAATTATCTAGGGACAACGGGCATTTCACTATAATTATATAGGATTGAAAATCCTATTAGTTTTTTTTTTATTTTGGAAAGTTAATAAGTTCGCAATTAGAAATAATAATTGGATGCGAAAAAAAAAATTACATAAACATAATTGGATATTATATCCTCAGGACAACTTACAATATATTAACTTTGTTAATATATTTTCAGGATGGTTAAAATAATTACAAAACCGTGTTGAAGTAATTATTGGCAAACGTTGTTTCATTAATTTGTTTAAATACAACTGACGACTTAATAATTACATAAACGACAGTGCTGAAAGTCTTGTTACATCAAATTGTTTGTCAATTATTTACCTCCTTTTAAAAATTGTTCATACAAGCATGCTCTTGCGTATTGAATCAACCGAGGCACATAAACTCTGTGTGCGGGTGATGCATGTATATTGCTGCATAAGTAAGGAAGTTAACGATAGAAAATTTAAAGTCATCACGTATATCATAGAGCTTGGTTCTTAGATAACCATTAAAGTCATATATGGCGTATTTTTGATAAATTCAGACTAATTAAAATTAAAAAGATCTTTCTATTTCTTTTGTTACTTTATATAAAGATTGGACTTTCCTGTAAATTACACAATTTAAATCAATTGCGTTTCATAGATATCACAGATTTAAAACAATTACCGATTTATTTCCGACTCGGAATTAAATACCAGAGGCAGTTTAAAGTCAATTAAACTATAGAAACGTGGTGATATTTCAGTTCAAAATCGCAGTGAAAATTTGAATTTGAATGTAAATAACAAATATCATGTCAATATACATATATTTTTTAGCTCAGATACGCCATACATAGCTTTAACGTTTTTTCAAGTCAACTACCCAAACAGATATGCCAGACTCTGTGATATCTTTTATCTCAATCTCACCAGGATAAATAGCATCGACATAGAATGGAAAGTGTCACAGTGACTGTTAATTGGCAAGACGTCGTCGATATATCTATATGTCGAGTTTAAGGCAACAGCAAAGGTTTTCTTCTTTTCACGCACAAGATTTTGTACAAATTCTGCTTCATATGAATACAAAATTATATCTGCTTATAATGGGACGCAATTGGTACCCATGGGAATTCCAGTAGATACAACTCGATCTATATTGCAAGTTACCATTGAACTATAAACATAAGCGTAAGACTAAAGAGATTTCATTTTTCTATGAAAATTAGAAGACGTTAATTTTATCTCTTTTGATCAATGTTGACTGATGTTTTTCATACAAATTGTTCAATTTTTTTGTTTACCCCATCACGACAATGAGCACACGGCGGGGGTCGGCATCTGTTCCCACCCCAATCTCTACCCGGAGTTATCGTTCCATTAATGCCTAAAATTTTCAACACCAAATAATGTTTTTTGATAGAATGTCAAAAAATTCTAGAGAGGCACTGTTTTTAATGTTTAAATATAACATAAAGGACGATGCCATGATATAAGATAGGCCTGAATTTATCAAGAGTTATTTTCTTTCTTATTTAGGTTGAGACGCTAAACCTTTTGGCATTCCGTTACCAATCTGTAGTTTATAGAGTGTTGACATAACACCTGTTAAAACCAATTTGCAATGACTGTAGTCTTTTAGTCATGTTTGAATTTTGAAAGGAAAATAAATGCGGCTTAAGGGAAAGACAGCGTCATACTCATGCAGGTTTACATGTAGATTTAAATGAGGTGTAAAGTTTATGACACTTTCCCTATCATAATATTTACATCTCCAATAGATTTCCCCTATGATTCTTAACAAAATAGAAAACAGTTCATTTTCTCATGAACTAGAGTGAATGAGCACGAACATCTTCATTGTTACGTCATAATAGACCGTTTCATTGTAACTGCGGTACTACTCTTTTGGAGTGCAAAAGGATATAGTTTAGTGAAATATGACGTAAAAGTAATTGTTTACTATACGTCATTTAATTATCTGCCAACAAAAACTTCGTCAAACGTTATTATTTTGCCCTGAAAAGTGTAGTACCGCAGTCATCGTGAAGGGGCTAATACTGCACTTGACGTCAAAAATATAGTGCAAACTGTTTTGCTGTAAAAATGACAGCTGAATGGCGGAAATTCATGGCAACCAATAACAAAAATATTGTAAATATAAGAAATGAATTTAGTTTTTGAAGATTCATGAGTTACATGACATACAACGCATTACATCGGCATTTTTATCATGACCTCATGAAACTTTACAAATTAAATTCATTTCTTAAATAGCCTATCTTTGCAGTGACTTGACGTCATCGTCAGTTATGATCATTAAGTAACGATACAGAGTACACTGCGATATTGTAACCCTATTATACCTGCGTATTTATTATAACAAACTTGCAGCAAAAAACATGTTTATTAACATAAACAAACATTTAATTTCTTTCTTAAAGAAGTATTTGTTTTAGAAGTCGTAGGAAAGAATATGCAGGCGATGTGAAAACTTTCTGCTATAATTACAACTTCTGTTCCGTGTACTGACAAACGGAAAGGGCATTTATGATTATATCTTTAAGATACTCCTTTAAGGAGGCTGGGGGTTAAAACAAATTAGCAACAAATTAACAATCAGATATAAATTAAATTTTTTGATATGATATCTTTAGCTGTCAACTATCATTTGACAAAGAAAAAAATCATACATATTAGTTTTGAAATTTGATCATTTTTGTATATCTTTATATGGAGCTCTTCTTCTAAAGGAGATCGAAATAGTCTAAAAATGGCCACGACCATCCAGCCCCTTTAAAGAAGGAGTCGGAAGTATCTGTTTATACCTGATACCGCTTAGAAGCAAATAGAGGATTGACCGACTGGTGTAACGTTGAATATTGACCCGAGTTGGAAATTGACCCGGGATTCATTTTTCAACGGTGAATATTGAACCGGGGGTGTTTTTTCTCCGTTGAAAATTGAGACCAAAAGTCGTTGATTTTATACCCGGGGTCATTTTTCAACAGCTTGATATATATATATATTTTTTTTATCTCTGATGACCTCTACAAGTTGAAAAGAGGGTGTTGCAGTTCTTTTGTTATTTTCCCTAAATGTGTAGCAAATGAAAAGAAGAATTTTTATGTTGCAGAAACTCATATTAATTTTTTTTCAAATGCAAAAGTATATAAAGCACGACGAGAAACAATATTTGGAAGGTGTGTATTGACTTCCAGTTTGCCATTAATTGATGTGAAAATTAGTCTTACGGCAAAGTATATGATTTTTCGTTTTTTTAAATAGGGAATCCCCATTGTTCTGAAAAAGTGCCCCCTTGAAACAAAATAATTTTGATATATACACAAAGAGGCATGAATTTTCTTCAAAACTGCCTTTTCCGATTTTTGTTTCAAAGAGGCACATTTTTGAAAAACGCAAAAATTGAATAAAAATTATTCTCCATACGAAACGCAAAATGTGTAATTTAAATAACACCGTTAAAATATCGTGTCCGAAATGGTCTAGTGGATATGCTGGTGGGCTGCCAACTAGCACTTTTACCAGAGTATGGGTTCGAATCCTGGTATGGGTCATTTTTGCATATTTTTTTTCCATATGTAATGGTAGTGCAATAAAATTATATATATTTTTAAAGAAAGGTGGGAGATGTCCAGAAGTAAATAGACTAATAACTATATATTAGAAATGCAGGATTAAATTGTTTCCTTGATATGCTGTGACTTAAAACTAATGCTTTATTTAGTTTTGTCTTTAGTTTTGGAAAATAAAGTCCCTGTATTGCTTAAATAATATATTTTTTTACATACTGTAGTTATTGCAATTTTGGTCTCTTAGTTAGTAGCCAAGATTTGATTTGAAACAAATAAAATGTCTTAGATGTAGCACCAACAGTGTGATTATGGGACGCAGTTTTATTTTATGAAAAATATTTTCGCACAATGTCTACAGTATATCTTTCAAAATGCTGCTTTAACCATTGTGCTTTTTTTGTTCCAACCTCTTTCGTACAAAATGACGAAAGTGTTTTGCTGTATCAAACAGGAAATACCCACCGTAAACATCGTCCTCTACGTAGCTGTATCTATATTTAGACATAACGAGGGTATTTAAATGTCCTTCTCGATACATAGGGAATAATCACGAGTTTCTGCAACACCCTCTTTACCCTGTTGAATATTGACCCCACCTCAGAGTGTGAACATTTTTTGAACTTGGAAGTTGTTTTACGGTATTTATCAGTATCTCTATATTTTTATTTTGATTCACTTTTTCCCTTTTCAAGAAAAGTAGAAATATAAACCTATCATCCCGTGTATATATGTACATTTTGATCAGTACACGATTTCAGTTATCCGTTACACCCCTACTAATGTTATTGTGATTTAAATTCAAGACACGTGGTTTAGGTTTACCTATTCGAAGGTTATAGGGTAGAACCGGTTTTATAAATAAAGTTGGCAGTAAACAGGAAATTGCTAAAGTCTGTTTTTACTGAAAACATGTCCTGTGAAAAATGTGTTTCCAGACCTTTCTGAAAGACTTTCATGATTTTCAAGAGAAATGGGTGGCTAAAGGGGAGGGGGGGGGGGTAAATAAAAATTAATACATCTTATCATAGTTTACTGCAAAAATTACAGCTCATTAGCGACCGATACGCTGGTAAAACAAAATGTGTAATTATCATCTACACTGACAAACCTTTGTTTGCCTTATATGGCTATTGCTATTAATGCACACAGAGGATCTTACAAGGAGCAAATGACCAATTGTTGATTGAATACCTTTACGCCAAATATACATGTATGTTTACATGTTACTTCGAACACGTGGTTCAGGTCAATCTATGATCATGTCAATCGAGTGCAAAATAAAAAAAAATGTTCTTATGAACAAAATGCAAACATTAGAGACTATGAAAGATATCACGGGGCTCACGGGCGTTTTTGATTTGTTGTTAACTACAGAAAAATGTGTTTTATAAAATGTATACGTAGTTATAGTGTCAAGTTCAGAACACCTGCACTTCAAGGGTAAGGAAAGCGAGCAGCTTCTCGTATGCATTTAAATGGACAAAACATTTTTTACACAACTATACTCGTGATCACGTGTTTTGAACAGCTGCAAGGAACCCACCTGACAATTGTATTCACCGATAGTTCGATAAAGGAATTTACCAAGCGTAAAATTCCTGTAGTATTCGTAGTAACCCATAATGCAATTCTCATTCAGCTGATTTGTCAGTTAAAGTCACATTGGTGCCTCATTTGCTAATCTGACGCCAAAAAATATAGTCCCGATTCCCATGCAAAATATTTGTCCAAAAAGAAATTTTAATTCATGACAGCTGGTAATTGTATCATAAAGAATACTTATAATTTAAACTTGAATGAATTTAAGAGAGATCTATTGAAGTAAATTTCTACAGAATGATATTATAGGGCGGTGAAAACTAAAACGCAACATAACTTTTCTGTTTACCATGTCTCCACGTGCTAGTCACTTCCTAGGCACATTTCCGTGAATAATTTACCCTATCTCGCTGAAGTCTCGCTAACTCTCGCCAGAACCACTGTCAGAGCTACTCTGAACTCATCGGGTTTTATAATTTGCAGAACACCGAAAAAGAAAAGGTTCCGAACACATTAGTAGGGGTGCATAAGCCTGACAACTTTATTTTTTGACAATACTTTCTTAAATCCATAGCATCCATAAATAACTACAAAACTATGAATAGGGCATGTAACAAAATCCTGGTAATCTTTTGTTTAGAAAGTGAGCCCTTTAGATATTGATCAGGTGGGAAGAACATCCCATCTAGTCAAATTCATATAAAAATAAACATTAAAATTAAGAGCCTAAAAATGAAACACATCGGCCAAAATGAATCCAATCATAGGTTATATATTTTTTAAAAAGACCAATATAGCGAATATAGCATATACGTAATGCTGACTTTAAACAAGGTAAGTGAAATCCCTATGACAAACTTACCTGTCAGTACCCTGCCTCGGCTTAAAAATTGATCGTTTTCGGAGCATTACCTTGAGAATGAGATTATTCTTATCCTAAAATATACTATTCTTATTCGATACAATGTGATTCCTTCTCGGATAGATGTTATTCCTATTCGATAATTTGCAACATATGAACTAAAATAAATATTGCTACTTGTTCATACGTCATCGGTGTATCTTTATGTTGAATGAACCCCTCAGCAAGTGTTTTCTTCTTGTCATGTAACGTTTAAAAAATATATTCTGATTCTGCTTCATAGAAATATTAGAAATATTAAAACAGGTCGGCCAATAAAGAAGCACATTTAGTGCCCATCAAAATTCCAAGATTTGAGGGGAAAATCGGTCTCCGAAGACTGCAAAAAGGGTGCCGTATCAACTTCAGGATTCTTTTAGGTATAATCAGGGTGATTTTTAACAAAGTGATTTTCGCTGATGACCTATCACACGATGCGAAAATTTCCGAGTTCCATTTTTATTGAGAAAGCAGTTGTCTATGATGTAAAACTGTATAGTTTTGAATTTGTCGTGAGGAATGTTTGTTTAGAGTGTACAAAAGTTGTACGTTTTGATGTTACTGATTTGAAAAAATGGTGATTTGAAATTTTCTAAAGTTGGGGGGGGGACTTAGCATCCCTAGCAGCTAAGCATCCCTAGCCCCTCCCGTCTCGACGCCTATGGATTAAATCACAGTTGTGAAAACCAAGTCATAAATATGTGTTTTATGCTGTTGAATTTAGAACCGGTTTAATGATCAAAATTTCACGACCCGGCTCAGTTTTCAACGGACTAGGGTCTAAATTCAACATCTTTGGTCTCAGTATTCAACGTTGAAAAATGACCCATGGGTCAATTTTCAACCCGGGTCAAATATCAACGTTACACCGGCAGGGGGTACTTGCTCCTCCATGGCACCTGATCCAACATTTGTATACGGTTTGTTATCTTCAATTTTGTTAAGTACTGGAAATCATATTGATACACTGATATCCTCATCATTGCTACCTATAGTGGAGAAACTGGTCATAAAAACTCTGAAGGCTACCTGATTAGTTTATGATTTGGGAACAACTCTTACATTATGTACATTCAAAAGAAAAAAGAAGATAGTATTCAGTGGATGTAGATAAATACCTTTATTAAAACATGAAATGTTACAAACAGTAAACAATGCAGCAAATATTATAGAGGTCCTTCAAACATGAAATATTGAAACAAAATTCAGTCATGCACGATATGTGACAAATGTATTTATAATTTAACAGATGTTTCAAACATGCTGATGTTTACCAAACATGATATACATGTAAGACAAACACGAAAAATAGCATGGTTAGTAAAAATCATGAAAATATTGGTACAAACATGATACAGAATTTTTAACTTTACAAGATTAAAGCAGAAAATAGTCAATTATGATATGAGCCAAAAGATAGTTTAATCAAACATGATTTGATACAAACATGCATATGATAGATTTTAAAAACAAAACATGTTGTAAGCAAAACACGATGAAATACATACAGTAATACAGTAAGTAACAAACATGAGAAAGAACATGCTATAAACATGATACATAACTTTAACCATTAAATATTGAAAGAAAAAAAGTCAAATATGATATGTGACAAATAATTTTTCAATCAAACATTGTTTTGTACAACCTAAAAAGAAAATATTCATACATGAAATGGTTCTTTGTGATCTTTCTTACGATACCTGTAGCTTCTTAAAGACATCAACCTCTCCATTTCATTTTGCTTTTTATTTATAAACTTTTCTTCCTCGTAATACATTCGGTTAATAAGATTTGTATTATCTAAAAACTGGCAGCATATTATAGAATGACTAATGCACCAAGAAATTTCAGGATCATCAACTCTTTAATTAATTCGCGACTCTAGAGCAGATGCCCTTATCACTGTGTCATGCGGGCGGTCGTTATTGTTTGAAGTATTGTATTAACCGAAGTTTTCGAGCACTACTTCCTTTTATTATAATAACCCGCATGGCGCAGTGGGTAGAGTGTCCGCTCTAGAGTCGAAAAGTAAAGAGTTGATCCTTGCGTCGCAGTTTGGAGGCCCACTGTAAGATATGGAAACCGGACCTTCAAATGAGACCATAGAAACCGAGTTCCCTTGATGCAGTAGGTGCTGGCACGAAAAAGATTCCTCCCTTCTGAGAGGCCATGAGTGCTGAGTATAGACAAAATTTGTATCTCTCCACCAGCAGGCGATGGCATCTCCATCTGAGTGAAAAATTATTTCTCGGGAGGGACGTTAAACAATATACAATCAATCCGTTTATTATATAATTAACTGTGTATTACTGGTAGGATCACCACACTGTGGTTTTCTGAATCCATATCACCAGTCTCCAAAAAAAAAAAAATGATGTAGTACGCTGAAACATAGCGTTATTTTTCTTGCCATCAAAAATATCCTTGACAAATACTTTCCCTGAAAAATGTTCTTCATCTTCAAAGTTTATTAATTATACTTAGCTTACTGTAATGTGGTATATTATAATTCTATCATTATAACAGTAGCTTGATCAAGAGAGCAGGATCATGTCCAGTTGACAGGCGCGGATCCTCAGATCAAACTTGACGGTTAGCGATAATTCATGATAATCCACGGGTATAAACTCGACGTGATACGACTCTTCAGATCAAGTTACTATTATAATTTACATTTACCCTAAGCTTCATAGCACAAACACTTTTCTCTTTCATTACAGATACACTAAGAAAGATTATCAATCCTTGCAAACCATCTAAAATTGCAACAAAGTACGACAAAACTGAAATATCCAGGAAAGTGTCTATGATTTGAAGAAACCATGAAAGGCTTATCAAGGAAAACAGCTTGATATGAAGACAAAAGTTGACTTTATTTTCGGAAGTACTTTCAATATCAGGGAAAAAATATATTTTGTACGCCGTCAATACATAAAAAATTACGTTAGTCGAGAAAACGAACAAAAATGGAACCATTACAGTGGCTAGGAAAGGTGATTTGTGTGCCATCAGTGCGGTACCATAACCTGTGTTTTTGCCATCAGAGAGTAGAAAGGAAATGGTAATCGTTAAACTAACAATAAGCGACGCGCTAAAAAAAGCATGCAAAAAATATTTGGTCAATGTTCTCCTGCGAAATGTTGGAGAATCATCCAATCTTTGTTCAGATTTGACGACACGAAACATGTGAAAAGAGCACACTTGAATCCAGAAAAATACCAACAACCAAGAAAAATGTGACAAAGCCGATATTAGCTCCATGCTTAAGAAGTGAGGAGGATATTGACGCAAGATCAGGCATATCTGTGCCAAAAATAAAAATAAAATAAAGATCATGTTCATTATTCCGGAAAAAGATCTTTTCTTTGGGAATACACAGAATGTTAGGAAGGACAGAAGAAGAGCAACAAGAGAAATACATATAAAGATCAGAGTCAATGTTGACAGAAGTGAACTTCCAATATTTAAGTTAACGAGTTTAATTTTTGATATGTCAGATGCACAAATTCGGAATCTATTATGCTCAACTTTAGAATGATAAATAGATAATCTTGAGAATGTGTATTCAGTATTTATATTGATGACCGACTTATTGAAATCAGAATCTTTGATTTGAATTTGTGGGCATGTCAATAAAGGACTAATAAGAATATTTCTAAAGTTTCCGGATTCACAGTGAGATTCATCCTGAAAGATAATGCACTGCACTTTTCTATTATACTTCGATGAAATATAGGGCAGCATAAATGCTTCTTCACTAATAGACATTTCAAGTGCAATGGTTGTTGTACTTGATAAGCTCCAGTTAGCTGACATTTTCGTCAAAAATACCAGTCGTTCTTCCATCATATCTCTGTTAACTAATTTATCATAGAAAAATGTTGCATACAAATAAAAATCCCCATATTTTACATTAGAGGAACTACAGCTTGTAGAGATCATTAAAATAAATTGTACAAAGCTAAAATAATAACCAACTGGTAGAGTTTCTTTTTTTATTTTCTCTGCAATGAAGTCCCGAAAATATTCTAGCATTTTCTTTGTCGTTCGATTGAAGCTTGTAAGGACGGAAAATTTGACTTTAACAGCCAGTGTGTATTGCAGGTTTGTCGTTTTTGATAGAAGCGATACACAGGTACCATTCCGTAGTGTTTTACCAGGTAGGCAGATCAGTGGTCGACATGTTTTCTATAAATGAAAGTAAAATCAAGTATGTTATTATTAATTTCAGTAAAGTGTATAAAGTTTTGAATTACGTCACAATTTTTTCGTCAGATGCATCCAGCGTAAACAATTCACGTGATTGGTCAACTTATATTATCAATATTGACATAGAAATAGTCTGTTGTACGAGCAACCAATCAGGGATAAGAAGAAAGTTCCAGTCGTAAATCTTGTAGTTAGGAGGCGTGTACAATTTACCTTGAGCGCAGCTGTCAACTAGATCGTGAAGTAATGTAAAACTTATCACTTAACTGCAAACTACGATAATTTTGAGGACTTGGAACTTTAAATATGAATAACTTGAAATAATGGTAAAATAAGGTCATCGATAAAATATTGTTTTGTTGCCTTCTCCCTACTCAGAGTAAAATTCTTTTTTCCCGAAAATGTCAACATATTTTTTGTTGACATATAAGGAATGAAGAGAAAAAATATTGTGCCCCGGAAAGTGAAAAATAGTTCAATTGGGCAATTTTTAGTCAGCCGGTCGGGCGAGTGCAACCGATTTTTCTTAATCGTTCTATAGTTTGTTATTCTAGGCAAATCTTATTTAAGAGGACTTGGGGTATGTGGTCATTCAATACTACATTGATCTCCTTTAGAAGAAGAGCTCCATATAAAGAATTGTACAGAAATGAAATTTTTCCATGTCTTAAAATAAAAATATATCTGTCGGTTAATTTTTAACCCCCCCCCCCAAGTGTCCCTGATAACTGTCGTACAAAACACTCAGACACATAATCCCATCATTGTTTTTTTTTTTCCTTTTTAAATGTATATTGTTTGTAATTTTTCTAAGATCCGCCACTGATCGTTATTTACTCACTTTTCAGAATGCATTTAAGGTACATTGATACACTGATAAGAGAGATAACTTTAAATAACACAAATGTCTACTATTCCTTAATACATTTGTCAAGTTGAAGTGCCTTTTTTGTCAAACTTTGCCCCGCAAGCCATGATAAAATTGTTTGTCTTTTATTTAGCATATACTTTTGTTTTGGAAAATCATAAAAGTTAAAGAAACATTTTGTAAGAGTACGCAGAGGGATTCTGAACCTCAAGCCATCAGATGAAGACAGAATCTAAACAATTTAAATAACACTATCTTGCCATTAAATCTCAAGTTTGAAATGTAGCTTTTTAATTTAATAGCGCTTAAGTTTTAATTTAGACATAAAATTCCAATTGATACTCATCTTACTCGCAAGTCAATGAGAATTAGAAAATATGATCACTATTAAATAGGGATGTTCCATTTCGAGGATCTGAGGTCAATTTTTCTTTAAAACAAAAAAATTAACAAACCTCTACCTTGAATGTACGATGTAAATCTTTTTGACACTGTGAAAATACCTTTATTTGATTGGGAAGGGGGATAGTATGGAAAGCGTAAAGGGCAAAAATTACCATAACGAGAAGGAAACAATTATTATTATTTCAATGACAAGAGTAACTTAACAAATGAAATTCAATGCATATTTAACAGACCTTTCCGCTAACAAAATATGCAGTTTGCTGCATTTCAATACCTTTCCAATAATATGCCACGAAAAGTTTAAAAGAAGACAAAGATATTTAGTGCTTACAGTGCTTCGAATTCCATCCTGGAGCTGGTCAGGTAAGCATACTGCAGTTTTCTCTTGAAAGGAATCATCGAATTTATCATCGAATTCATCATGGGAAACGATGGAAAATGGTGCCTCGACACTAGATATGTAATCGTCTGGAAATAGATAATTCCAACTGGTTGTGGGGTGTATCTGGGAAGGGACTTCATTTCCACAGTTCGACATGTTTACATCATTGCACTGTTCGCAAAAAATATTTTTGTACTTAGAGCAGACATGAATGTTTTGAAATTGATGACATGCGCTGACTAA
This sequence comes from Saccostrea cuccullata, assembly GCF_032062105.1. Classification (NCBI taxonomy): domain Eukaryota; kingdom Metazoa; phylum Mollusca; class Bivalvia; order Ostreida; family Ostreidae; genus Saccostrea; species Saccostrea cuccullata. The sequence goes on along the minus strand of NW_026924059.1, from coordinate 197,623 downwards.
ATGCGGGTCTTTATCTTGCTTACATGTTTGAATTGTTTCGGATGAATTCACCTCAGTTGGATTGCATATTAAACAGAATTTGTTTTTATAGACTGTCGATCCCGATCGTACTGGGGGAAATGTCAGTTCATCAGCATGTTCACATGCTTTTAATACATCTTCGTTGTATGTCTTCCATGTCCCAGACACGTTACAAGATGATATATCTGCATCACAGGTAATTCCACATTCCTGTGGGGTAGATGTTGGATTAAACCTTATGTCACATGAGCTCATTTTCAGATTGTCAATCATATGTTGTAATGATTGAAAATTGAGGTGATTTATGTACGTTCTGCAACTGACCTTCAATGGCCATGGACTTACATCTGCTATGCTGTAAAAGCGATTGGGTTCTTTGGTTTTTTCACACATGTAACAAAATAAGTTGACATAGGTTACCATACTTATACTTGCTGATTGCACTGGAATTGAATGATAAAAATGAGAAGTACTGCTGTCTTTGCAGAGATTTCCAAAAAAGTTCGTTTCACGACATCCATTAATTGCTCGGAAGTTCTTAACTGTATCATTTTCTTTGCTTCCCGGGTACACATCACTGATGCAAGTCCATTTTTGCCTTACCGAAAAGTCGTCACAGCAATCAAAAGTACAACCCACAGTACAAGAACAGTTTCTTTGTAGGGACAATGTATAGTTGGGTAATAACCCTTCCGTGCAGGTACCTTTCCCTGATAAAGAGAAACTGGAATAAACTAGATTTGTCAAGTTGACAGAATAGCGAATATCTGTCGGATTTACATTTCTTGGAATGGATGAAAAGTCAGCATTTCCTGCTCTCGGTGAACAAAAGAAATTAGCCTCTGGTAGGAAGATTATGTCCGGAGCTGTCTGAAATCCAGTCTCCTCTGAGCCGACCTCGGTGCTTAAATTATTTTCATTTGTTTGAGAATTTTCAAGAATTCGAAGTTTTTGTATATATCCGTCGACATGCTCTTTTCGATATGCAAATGTTATATCAAATATGAAGTCATTTCCGACATAGGACTCCGAGGAATCAAGTAATCTTACATCACTGTAGTATTCTTGACCATTGTCGCCGATGTTGCAAAAAAAGCAGAAAAAGTTTTTGTAAGGAAATGAAGCGTGTAATTCCGGCAGATTAGAACAAGTATTCTTAAATGTGCTTGGAAATTCACAAGTTTCAATTAAATATTGTTTTTCAAATTTTGGGGGGTTGCAAATTTTGCAAAATATATTTTTAAATATTCCATGTGGTGCTTCATAGCCGCTTAAGCATGCCTTTTCTATTTGTTTGTCATAAAGCATCCAAGTACCCGTTACATTGCAGGAAGCAATTTTAGTCGAATAACTTATAGAGCAAGGTCTTGTGAACGATGTGTCTGGGTGCTCAAAATGAATACCACAGGATTTTGATTTTGCAAATGCAATTACTTCTTCGTACGATGAAAGGTAGTTGAAATCTGTGGAAGAAGGACATTTAAAAAGTAAATCCCATTCGGTGTAATTTGTCTCTTTGTGACAATGGGCGCAAAATTTGTTCTTATAGGATACCCAGCTTGTGGATGAAGCAACAGGTGGGAGATGAAGTAAATCGATCTGTCCGCGTTCTTTTGTGCAGTTTTTGGATAGATTTACCTCAGTGTCCTTGGGGCAGCTTGAAATCAATACTTCTGGCTCTGCATTTCTGTAAGGCAAAACATGTGAGTTAGTGCATTCCGCAAGTCCGTGTGGAAAAAACAAATCAGGACAGCATTGTGGAGAGTAAAATGATATATAACAGTTATCTGTGTCGCAGGAGCATGGGGGGCATTTTGTTGAAGGCATTGTGTCATTTGGAATCCCTAGTGAAGTCAGGATCGACTTATCGCATATGATATCAGTACCACAAAGCAGAATGCTTTGCAGGATTACGTGAGTCGCATTGAAATCAAAGTCGTCATTGAGATTCACTTCCTCATTTGTTTGATCAGTAATTGCACCATTCAACAGAATTGCAAATTGTAAACTTAAGAGCAACTTGAAAACATCCAGCATCTCAAATGAGATATGTCCCGAGGTATGCCAAGGGTTCAAAACAAGAAACTCTCTGGGGAAAGTTCTTTCTAATTATCTAGAGACATTTCGCTATACTTATATAGGATTGAAAATCCAATTAGTTTCAATTTATTTTTTTGAAAGTTAATAAGTTGGCAATTAGAAATTATAATTGGGTGCGAAAAAAACAATAACATAAACATAATTGGATATTATATCCTCGGGACAACTTGCAGTATATTAACTTCAGGATGGTTAATGAAAATTACAGAACCGTGTACTTTCTCTAATGAAATGATTGGCAAACATTGTTTCATTAATTGGTTTAAATACTGTAAAATCACAATATATTTTTGTGAGGCCCAAATATGTGGGCTCTTGGGGATTCAATGTCGTGAATGCAGAAAATAACATTCATAGTGAATATAAATTCGTGGATCCCTTCATAACTCGAAAAACACCCACACATTGTTGACGATAGAAAAGTAAAAGTCTCACGTTTATCATAGAGCTTGGTTCTTAGATAACCATTAACGTTTTTTTTTTCAAGTGAAATATCCAAATATGAAACAGATGTGTCAGACTTTGTGGTATCTTTTATCTCAAGCTCACCAGGATATATCGTATTGACATAAGAATGGAAATTACCATTGTTAATTGACAATACGTCGTCGATATATCTAAATGTCGAGTTGAAGGCCACAGCAAGTGTTTTCTTCTTTTCAGGCATACGATTTTGCACAAATTCTGCTTCATATAAATACAGAAATAAGTCTGCTTATAAAAGGATGCAATTGTTACCCATGGGGATTCCAATAGATTGTTGGAAGACCTGGTCTCCAAAAATGACATATATAGATATTGTCAATCAGAAACTCAATCATCTTTTTAATGTCAACTTCAGAGTACATGTGTGTACAATTAGAATGTTTTTGAACAAAATAATTTTGCAAATGATCAATGACAAGATAAGTAAATTTACAAGTTCCATTTTTATTGAAAAGGCAGATGTCAATGATATCAAAAAGCCTGGACTTTAATATATCGTAGGGAATGGTTGTATATAAAGTTGAAAAGTCGCGAGTACTCTGAAAAGTACTCTCAGTTTTTAAGCTGTTGATTTTGGTGAAATTTTATTTTTATATTCCTAAATGTAACAAACACAGTTAGATGGGATTAAAACTTCTTTGCTATTTATATGTACGATACACTCTAATTCGCACAGAGAATTAAAGATCATACATGTCAGGGATAATAAAGAAAATTCTTGAGTATTAATAAAGTATTACTAGAAATCCAACATTTCTACCTGCGTTTCTAATAAAGCATTATAATCTTCAAAAATTAATGTCAATGTGTTAATTTTTACAACTTTTGAAATAGTTTGTAGAACATAAATAGTTTACTTATATTTTTTTTTCAAATTGGATCATATGAAGGACAAGATAGGGTAAGACCCGTTTTTGGCCCCTGATTTTGGGTGTCTTTCAGAATGATGCAACAGTTTAACCAATGTAAACTGTTGCCATCCCTGCTAAAAATGAGTATTGGTTCTAAGTTTGGAAATACGCAGAGGTCACAGAGAGGTGGAAAATAGGTACATTTTTCGAATTTCTCATTTCATGCAAATTTTCATTGATTTTACAGCACATTTCGTTTCGGAAAATATGGAGCATAAGCTTGCTTATCTACCAAATTTACATATTTTATCAACTAAAATAATATGCAGTTTATGTATAAAAATCTCAGATAGGTAAGCTTGTGCTCTATGTTTTTCAAAGAGAAAAGTATCTCAAGTATGATGAAATTCTATCAAAATTGAGGAATTTTGGGAAAATGTATTACTTCTGCATCCTCCAGTGACTTCCATGTTTAGCTTTGAATCGGAATAACCGCTGGTTTGAGAGCAAGTATCATTTTAAGTTCTTAACTACAAACGATCACAATTTTACCAGTGTTCTGATTTTTGCATCAAATAAGGGGTTAGATACGAGAAACGTTCAATAAATAATGTCATCGGTGCTCGGAAAGAAAGAAGAAACGCTTTTCAATGATTTAGTCTTAATGATTAAGCTAAAACATTCTCTTTTAATTCAAATACATGTCTGTAACATATTTATTCCATTTCTTATTGTTTTTAAAACACATTTTTGAGTATGACCCTTCGTATACTGGAATATGACAGATCCTATGATTTCCTGTACTTGTTTTTTTCCAAGTTTTGGGAAATGAAACAAGTCAAAGGTTGAAAGTGCTGACCAATATTGTTGGTGTGACAAAATATTAACTTTCTTTTTATCCCCAGAACTCCTTTACTCTTCATGGCCGGTGGGTTTGGACGCTGTCATGAAGAAATTTAATGTAGTGAATTCCTCATTCTGGCTCCTTCAACTCATAAACCTTTCACTTTTTTCCAGAAATTGAAATTACTCCCCCAATGAGAATTTGAACAACAAAACCCCTAATATTTAAGAAATTAGCATATAAAATTGTTTTTGTGTTCTTGCAATTCTTTGCTCTTTTCAGACCTTTGCTGTTTTGTCAAGTGTATTTCATTGTTAATTTGTTTTGATGGTTTAAAACAAAATGGATTCAAGTTTCATTATCTGTTTGCATTTCAGACAAACATGGATAAGTAAAGTTTTTTTTTATTTTTATTAATAATTGTTTTGATATTCCTACACGCTGTCGTTTTCACTCATTTTTTTCAAAATACAGGGTGACTTTGAGTATTAAACTTTTTTACTATCAAATGTTTCTTTGAAACAGTGTAAACCACCCCCAAAATTATGTCTATCAAATTTGCAATGTGTCTTAAAGTCAATCAAACATACTCGGTGATAATGTGTTGAACTTTTGCAAATATACATTGGTTGTTGTAAATCCTTGTAGGCAAGGATGGTAACCATTTTGATGCTCATTATATCATTTTTGTTCCTTGAAATCCACCTGCTCATGTGTGTATAAAACAGACATTGGTTGCTGTAAATTTCACCCATTTCAGTTAATATATCTTTGGGATTCTAAACAAGTTTTACAGCAGCTTTAATGAAGCGTTTATTTTCATTCTAGTTTACTGAGTCTTGACTATTCATTTTAAATGAGTGTCCCGAGCAGCTCTTGTTTTCCAGCTTCTCACAATGAAACAATGTGATGAAAAGTGGTCACATAAACTGCTATCAACTCATTAAAGATTCATTAATTAGAAAAAGTCAAACTTAGTGGCATATTATTTCTATATTGTATGTCATCGAGTTGATGACATTATTTATTGAACGTCCCTCGTATACATGTAGCCATTACCCTACCTTGTCTTTTATTTCATAAATTAGAATTGACAATGACTATTTTCGCAAAGAGTTCTTACAAGGGTGAACGAAAAACAAGAGAGTTATTCGAACTTTATACAACTTTAAAGAAATATAACCGCATATCATTGTATGGTTTTGCACTGTTTCTCAACCTCGGCGTCTGCTAGAGAATTTCATGTAGCTATTCAACATTTGCAAATATTTTAAAATTTACTGATTTAATAAATAAAACAATTATATGTCTAACAAAATGTGGATTCAGTTACTCTTTACGTCTTGTTAGCTATTCTATGTAACCACAAACGTCTTTCACACGCATGGTCGCCGATTTTGATGAAACTTTGCTAATATTTACTACATGTGTACTTGACACCAGAAACCTAAATAATCTCACCTTTTCCCTATTTTCGCATATCACAGATTTGTCTCCTATTCCCTAAACGATTTTCCCCTTTGATTTTACTCTTTTGGTAATCTTCCGGTAATGGTTACAACAGTAAACTGTCAAACGTCCAAGCTTTGTGACAAACGTGATGAATGTTAACTTTTCAATCGTCAACTTCCCCTTATTATGTAGCAATAACTACCTTCATCACCTAAATCTTTCAGTTGATTCGATACCCGTGAACATGTTCTACGTATGAACAAGTTCTAAACTGAGGTAAATTTTCCAAAACAAGTTACTGAAACAGGAACATCAGCAGTCTCGTTAAAAGTCATTATTTCGTACAGATGTAAGTTCTATTGTCGATACAATGACCTTAGCAGCAAATACAATTTATCATTAAATCCAAAGTTGACTGACGTTTTTCATGCCAATTGTTAGACCATTATTTACAAACTGAATTTTCGACGGATGTTTCCGTTATTTCCTATCATGACAAGGAGCAGGTGTGAACGGTCGGCAGGGGATACTCACTCCTCCATGACACCTGAACCAATCTCTGATGTTTCGGAGGTCTGTGTTTGCTCTGCTCTTATTCTGTGTTGTTTTATGGACTTATAGGCTTAAATACTTTTTGTTACTTCATATATTTCAGTCTATACATGTATCTTCTGTAGTATCTAAACAATTACTTGCGTTCTTTATAACATGTATTTACCGTACAGCAATTTGTCTTGATTTCTTCTTCTTTGATTGTTTAAGATGAGACATTTTATGAATACTAGTTTACATTATCTTTTGAATGTTGTAAAGTTGTATAATACCGGTATTTTGTTATGATCTTTATATTGTTAATAACAACTTAAGAAATACTAGTAAACTGGTAAAATTATAACTTCTTTATCACAAAGCATTTCATGAATTTATGTGCACCATATACGAGGGGGTATCAAAAAGTTCGTGGACTAGCACCATAAAATTAAAACCGCTTTAAAAAGGCACATCAATGAATTTTAAAATATCTAGTAAGCATCATCTTTTCCATTTTTTAAATAAACCGCAAATCATAAATTTTATTTTTAATAAATTAGTATGTTTTTGTAAGCAATGGTATGTCCAGGCGGCGCTACCTTGAACACAACGTTTTTTCGACCTAAGTGTAACTGAGAAAAAAGCTTTTGATATAAACATTTCAGGTTCAAAAATCCCGTTAATTCAGGTACATGTATCTGTTGAGATAATATTGTATCACGAAATATTCAATTTTTACCTCAGTCTGAAATATCTATGAAATTTTATCGTACATTTTACATGGTGTGTCCAACAAATAGTACCTGGAAAATGAAGTCAAAAGGGGGAAAGGGTTTCCTTTTTTAACATTCAGTAACGTTTTGTCCCGAAAAAAAATTGGTATAGACCTAGGATATGTTTAAAATGGCTACGGCGAAATGAAATAAAGTGTATAGTATGACGTTGATCATGTGTTGTAGATTAAACTTCATAAAGCAAAATACGCTAACCCCATCAAGCGAAGATATCTCCCAATGTATAAATCAATTTGCAATCTTATATGGATTGAAAACCGCTGTTCATGACACTGTAAAGATGTAACAAGACGAGTTTAAGTCCTTACTCAGCCCCAGAGAATCTCAACAAAATAAGTCTATAAGGCTGAAGAAGCGGACATTGAAAAAAATGACGTTGTCGGACGTCATGAAACTAAACGGCGACGGTGCCAGGTGATTATATAATATCGATCTTATTTTATAATAATTTGGTAAATAATGAACGTATGAAGCTAAAATTTTCAAAATTTCTTTATTCGTGGATGTGCTATGTTCATTATAAATTTTGAAAGCATAGACTTCATAGTACTAATTTTATAGCATCACTCCACGAGCTTTTTGATACCACCTCGTATATTTGATCATAAATGAGCTAAAAATTAAAAAATATTTCAAAATGTACAGTTTGCACTCTGAAAGAATGCCAAGAGTCCATACATTCAGAAAGTAATGATGATGAAGGCGGGAAGTTCAGAAACACAGGATGGAAAAAGTTTAGAAAGAGAAGAGAGAGAGATGCAATGATTATAGAAATATAGTACTGCACTTTTGGATCTTACGGCTTCGTTTGATTTTAAATTGTTTTCATATTTTAAAATACATGTAAGCATGGGTGTTTGTTTATATATAATTATTTTCTTTTACATTCAAATCATTAATATCTTTTACAATGTGACCGTTAGGGCGAGCGCAGTTTTACCTTAAGACACACTTAAAACGTTGACATAGCTGCGACTTCACAGGACGTAACTGAGCTCGTCGGAGCTTACGGAGACAGCCGAGCGTCTCTTTGAAACTGTTACAATAGATTTAGTGCAATATTTGACGAAGAACATTGTAGAGTATTTTCTTTTTTCTTGTAAGATTTCTACAAACCAAAAGCATGTCATATTTCATGTTTTTTTATTTATTCATTCGCTATTATTGCATGGAATCCTGGTAGGAAAGGAATTCCTGGAAGATTTCACACAAAAATTTCCTGACGTATGTTCAGATTTCATTCCAGATTTCCTCTGTTCTTACACGTTAGTCTATTGAGCTCGCTGTGCTCGCTAGATCATTTCATTCCACAGATAGTAAGGTCGTGTAGTCACATGAAATGATTTGAAATTTGATCTTTTATACAGGCCCTCAACTCTGAAGAAAGAAGCTCAAGGTCCAGTTCAAGTCCTAGTCAATCAAGTGGTGTATCATTTGACAACCCTAATAGTTCTATGTTAGTAATTTTTAAATAAAATATACATTTTCAAATTTGAATTGTGTGATTTTATTGTTTTTAATTTTTAAGCATTTTCAAATGATAAATAGATAAGTTTACTTCTCTATTGTAGACCATCGATCGACAGTCAACCTCGAGATGGAAACAATGAAAATCAACCAAGATTTCAGTGGGCAAGTAGAAAATGTAACAAACTTACTCCACTTGTCCACTGCCCACCGTGTGAATAATCCCGAATTGAAATTTCAGATAATACAAGGTCAAAGTATATCATAGTTTGTTGTTAGGAATAGCATAATTATGAAAAAAAAATAAATAATAAACAATCTGAGTTCTTTTTTCCAAAAGAAAAATTGAAAGATTTACATGAAGTTTAAATCTGAACAGAAATTATATTCTGATTTTTCCAGTATTTCAAATATACTTTGTATTAAAGGTACATCTGGTATCCTATAATTTTAATAAGTAAAAGACAAATATTTGTATTTATTTGTACGTATTCATTAATATGGAACTTTAAATGCATTTGATAGGTAAATATATGTGACCTATTGATATGGAGACCAATTGATCATATACAATACTATTCCTGAAAATGGACTAAAAATATAATAATAATTCTAATGAATTTCAACAAAGGATGTGAGAGTCAATTTCCAGTCCATTTTGATGCTTACGGATACTGAATATTCTTATCTTGTCCAATCTATTATATTTTTAGCCTATTTTCAGGAATAGTATTGCATATGATCAATTGGTCTAAATGGAAAATGTTCACCTATATTTGCATATTATTGGAAAATTCCAATTCATCTCAACCCCACATTTGATTATCAATTTAATGTAAATGTCATTGTCGCAAACCACAGCCAAAATGTATGATCCTCTCCCATTCTGGTCTTTATTGAATAAGAAAAGAGTATTTCGAATCTCTTTAAAATGTTGAGCAATGCGAGTATAGCATGGTAGGATAATGGACTTTGATGCGACCTTTCAATAGCCAATCGCAGTGTACGAAATATTACCTGTATACTGCTGATAGTCAATTGTGGATTTCAATTGCAACTGAAACAAAAATTGTTATTGGCTAAATATGACGTCACAGTATAGAGGCGTAAATATTCAAGATTACGAAACTTTTAGTGATCAAGCAGCCACGGGTAGGAGAGAGCTAAATGCGGACTAAGGACCGTGGCTCGAGACGATGTGTAGATGTATCACATATTCTTCAAAAAAAGAAACGTATAGTAGAATTTTAGTCAAACACTGAACATAAAGATCATTTAGTAAAATGATGTACTCGTAATACAGAAATGTAGTTAACAATAGGAATACTATCTGAATGTCATAATTACCCAAGAATTTCAAAATCATAGACAGTTTAAGGTCATTTACGATCAATATCTGATATGCCCCCCCCCCCCCCCCCCCAACAGACACAAATGATAGCCAAAAAACATAATCTAATTAATAAAAGCCAATGTATGTAATAAAAACTGTATAGGAATACTCTACCACTCCAAATGTAGAACTGCTTTGGTCAGCTGTTGCAGCTAGAGTCTGGGGTTGCGATTGTGTTTGGCAAATCATTTCAATCCTTTTTGTTCAATGTTGCTCAATTGGGTTTAAATCTGGCGATTAAGATGACTATGATAGATTGCTGTAGCTTTTTGCAGGAATGGGATTGTAAAACGAGCCGTATGTGGCTGTCTATTTTCAGATTGAAATACGGCTCTAGGATGCTGCAAAATTGAATAGGCATAAGCAGGTAGAACATTGTTAGAGTACCCTTTCCCATCAAAGCCCTTTGAATATGAACTAAATCAGTCTTACTTTTATGTAGTAGCATTTTCCAGATCATTACTCTACCACCACCAATTTTTTAACGTCCTGCATGCAGTTTTCTGTCTAACGTTCATTACGAAGGATTAAAAACTCTTAAACTTATAATAGGCTTTCCTAGAAACATTCTGGACTAGTAGTTAAACCAAAATGTTCAGTGGCGATGCTGCGGTCATACTCTATTGATCTGAGATCTTTGAAGTCATTATTTGGGGTGTTGTTGGGTCGGAACAATTGCAGGAATTATCCTCTTGCAATAATTCGAAGTCAACTGCAAACGGTCTTGTTAGATGGTCTATGCAATTCCGGGATAGCTTATGCAGTAGATGACGTCATTGTTTCACATTCATGAAATTTACGTAATCCTCTGAAGTGATCCTCTGCTGCTGATGCCACACGTGATCTCCCGCAATTTTTGCGAACATAGGATGTTCCATGTTAATGGTTTGTGTCTTATTGGTTAGATATGGTGCTGTGTGTAACACTAAAACCTCTTGCAATTGTAGACCTGTTTTTAGTCCCGCATTTTCCTTTTTGAGCTATGCAACATTCAGATGCCGCATTTTTAGAAAGCGTCAATTTTCAGATAAAACCAGATTCAGAAAGCCCCTTTGTGCCTGAAGGAATTGCATCAAAAATCAACAACTGAAAATTGAGATCAAATTTTTTTGGGCATTTTGCAAAATCCGGTCTTTTTGTCTGTGAGATTTATAGAATAGCTGTAAAGTTAACAATTGCATTAAAAAAAACACATTTTACTCGAATGCATCATATCCATATATGAAAAAAGGTATGGCAAAACTATCATACATTTTTCAGGGTTTTGTTCCTACTATGCGTTCCGGTTTTTTTTTTTTCTTTTTGATGAGTATTTATTTCTTTTCCTTTTAAACAAACTGTAAATTTACTCTCCATCCAAGAAAAATTATAAAGTAAATCTTGAAACTTCACAGTTTCACTATACAGAAATCTTGATCAGTGACTGTTCATCAATAAATCGTACAAATACATGTACATATATATCATTAATACAATAATTAATTTTTTTTTATCCAATTTTAAATGATTATCTATTCAGATATGAATATGAACAATAAAATGCCTTTCTTTGGTTGTTAGTACGGCGATTGACGTCGCAGCTGTTGCAAAAAAAAAATTACATGTACATGTATGTTTTTTTTCTGAAATAGCTTCGACATTAATTTCCATACTAAAAACCAAAAAAGTATTCCATTGTATAAAGAAGTGCAAGTAACTATTGTTAATTCATAGAACGTCGACATCGGTTTATCTATGTATTGGTATGAAGGCCCCGACAAGACTTTTTCCCTTATCATGCTTGAAGAGATTTTTTTTTATATATAAAATCAGCTTATAAAGGGGATAATTAGTGCCCACTGGTAATGTACCGATTTTTAATATATCAACAAATTAATTACTTCGTTATGACTTGGACATTTAAGTAAATTGGTTTTTGGACAGTAGAAGTGCTTGGACAATCATATTTATTGATTAATAATGCTCTGAAGACACTTGAGTTATTTGCTCGTATGTTTTATATTTAAAATGAGTTTCCTTTTTGTTTAGCCTAAAGGATATTGGAAATATTCTGGACGACGTGTAAGGTACGAGAACAACTTCAGCGTTACTAGTAATATAAATCAAAATTAATTGATAATCTAATTCTAACTTTTGTATATACATATTGTAACACAATTCAATTTACAATTTGTAAAAAGAAATAATACAGATGGTGTGATGAGATATAAAAAATATACTTCAACCTATCATTTTATTTCTTGTAGAATCAAAGGCCGCGTAAGTAAGATAAATTGATTGATTTTTATTGTTTAACGCCGAGTCGGCGATATCTCAGCCATATTTCTGCGGTCCCCGTGAGTAAGATACAGGATATTAAAATTTTCAAAAAATAATGTTATGGAAAAAGTCAAACATATCATATCTATACAAAATTGGTATGTTTACGATTAATATTATAAAAAAAAAATATCATCACTCTTTCATTCAAAATAAATGCAAAGTTCAGATTTGAGCAATGTATTTTTTAATTTTAGACAATAAGAATATTAAGTAAAATCGGAGACGTAAGACGGTTTTTTCAATATCTTGAGGATGATGTAAGTATTTCATTCATTTCTTATCAACAATAAATGATTTATTTATATTTAATTAAATGATTCATAACTTTCCGACTAAAGTAAAGCCTTCTAGAACAGTTTCGATCATATACCTGGTAAAACTGGGCCTCAAAATAAATACCCAGGTATAACATTGAACATCTACTGCCAAGTATCTTAAAATTGCAACAATAATTGAAATATATTTGAGTTGCTTTTTTAACAAAATAAAAGGTATCAAAAAAGATATGGTAAAAAAATACCTGAAATAATGATCTATGTCTTCATTAATTTAATGCTTTTCGAATCACAATTATATTCATAAAATTCAGCATTCAAATACATGTATTTAGATACCAGAGGACAAAAGTGAAAAAAGTGAGTCAACAGAACTAGATGATCAAGATGAACCGATACTCGTTAATAAGGTATTTACCGAAAAGTCTCAAATGTGTTTTTCTTATTTTTTTCTTCTTTTATTTCTCGTCATCGTCGACCCTACGACGTCGATTTCGTTGACGTTGTAAACCTTTAGCATTTTGATTTTCTTCTCAACATATTTCCTCAATTACAGCTAAAGTTGCCAGAAAGCATCATTTAATAAAGGTGTTTGACTTTATTACATGATATACTAGTATTGAGGATAAAATGAACTGTTCTCAAGCATCAAAAGTATGGGCGGCGGAAAGGGTGAAAAGGAGTAAACGTAAACGTAAATTTCTCGGGATTTACGTTCCTATGAAAGTACACATAAAATGATGACGGAGAAAAACGCGCGCCAACTAGTTTTAATTCAGGTAATGTCTGTTTTTTTGCACGCCGTCTAAGGTCAATTCAGTGAATGCCTATTGGTTTTGCATCGGAGTCTGTTGATTTTGCAAACGAGTCTGTTGATTTTGTTTTAAGCTGGTCTGTTTTGTATTTCAGTATGTTTTTGAAATCATTTGTTACTTTTGCATTTACGTCTTTTTTACCCTTTCCGCCGCCCATACGAAAGTATTTATGCATGGAAACAATTTAAGAATGCGGAAGCATAAAGCAAAAGAGTCCTCTCAAAACGTCAGGAGTGGGAACAGGTGTTGTGGAGGAGTAAGCATCTCCTATCGACCGGTCACACCTTTCACGTGCTCCTCATCAAGATCGAACAAACGGGAAAATGATTGACAATTCAGTGAATAAAAGGGCTTATCAATTAGTATGATTAATTGATAAACTGTTTGTTGTTTAACATCCAATTCGAGAATTCTTAACTGATATGCCGTGGACGGGTTTAAATTTATACATTTACCCGGCCCTCAGTGTCATTGAGCAGGTAAGGATCTTCATCGTACCTACGCCTGTAGTGAAAAAGATATCGCTTTTAATGTCTTATCCGAAGGATCTGTAACTTTCACTTAAGTTGGCAAGCCCTTGGCGAAGAAAATTTGTTTCCTATTTTATATCGACTTTGGTCCGACGCGGCCGAGGTTCGAACTTACAGCACTCCGACCAAATATTATAAATGAACTAAGAATATAACGAAAAGTAATTATAATCTCGTAAGTCTCAATTGCAAGCTCAAAAGGCTATTCAATCAATACAAATCGAGATCGGAGTAAACAGGTACCTTTAAAACATTAGAGGTGGATTCAGATGACATGGAGGAGTAAAAAAATATATGAAGATAACGAGCAGTATGCAAGCTCAATAGTCCATTAAACAATACAAATTTTAGAGCAGAGCAAACGAGGACCTCTAAAACATCAGAGGTGGGATCAGGTCCCAAGAAGGAGTGAGCATCTCTTGTCGACCGTCACAACCGCCGTTTGTTCCTAGGGTAAAAATTCGTTTACAAGTCAGACTGTAAAAAACAGTCTTACGAGTAATCACATCACTGCATATGCAGATGATAATCTTATATTGCTACACAATTCAGGAAAGATGACGATAGAAAAATTATGAAACATATGAGCCGGAATCTGTGGTATCTATCATATCAATACCAAGGGGATATATCGAATATTGAAAATAATATTTAAAGATAAGACGCCGTCGATATATGAAATTGTTGAATTAAACGTCACAGCTTAGAAACCTTTTCTTCTTATGTACACGTTTTCTTTTTGAAGGAATTCATTCTGCTTTATATGAATATAAAAATATGTCTGCATTATCCGTGGCAGGATTGGAAATTTTGACAGGCTCTTGGAAGATCTGAATCTAAAAACTTAATTTATATTGTCGATCAGAAACTATAATATTTTTAAAAATTAACTTCTGAGAAATATTTCAAGAAAATCTATAAACAACACAAATATGTGAAAGAGGCATAAAACACAGACCCTATGAAAATCCAGAGATTGAATCACGTGCTTAGGAGAAGTAAGCAATCCCTGTTTACCGGTCACACCTCCCATGGGCCCTATGTATTGATCAGGTCGTCGGAACATTCCACAGTCAATTTCAGTAAAAATAAAAGAAAGCAAGGGCTTAAGTTTTGCAACTGTTGTTTGACCAGTTCCGAATAATTATTAATTAAATGGCTGATAAGTGTGGTAGAATTGGATCTCAACTTCAGAGAACTTGTGTTTACAATCTAAACGCATATTTTTGCTGATGGCCAATCACATGTTTTGAAAAGACATTGATTTCAAATGTTACTTGCAACTATAAAGTCAACGACCATAATCTTGACATGAAATATTGTGATAATGAATAGTGTTTAAGCTCAAAAGTCCATTCCAACAAATTAAATCAGGAGCAGAGTAAAAACCAGACCTCTAAACATTAGAGGGGTCAGGTGCCATGCAGGACTGAACATTCCCTGTTGACTGATCATGAGATTTGTAGGCATTGTTGCATTGTTGCCATAGAGCTAATCTACTGAATAATTTCTGTATCATTTTTTTTCAGAATCATCAATCTAAAATTCTGCATAATTTAGACGTTTAATTAATTAGGTTTTTCGCTCATATTCTCTTTTTCGTATGATATCAAGGATTATTGACTTTTCAGAAACCAGGCCTAAAGTGGTGCAGAATTGTACTTATTGTGATATTTTTCCTCGCTGTCTCTGTTGGTGCAGCATTAAGTGCCCTTAATACGGATCAACTCTCAGAATTACCAAAAATAACAGAAAATCTCAACAGTACTGTTGCATTTCTACGATCAGAAATACATAAAGGTACGTATTTAGTGTTTTTACATATGTAAATAGTAAGTGTATTAAATTTGTGAGGATTTTTCAGGGTAGGATTTAAATTTTATGTAGTACTACGTTTTATAAAAAGAAATGGTCTAGAAAAGGAATATTTTACTTACCATATCAAAAGGCTCAATAGAGCTTATCTGATAGAAGGTGTGCTGAGTCTGTCATTGTCTGTGAACTTTTCACATTTTTGTTTCTCTCCAAGAATGTTGATTCAAATATGTTCATTTCTTTACTCTAACAGAGGACACAGCATAGAAATATACATAGAAATATTCAGGAAATATATTATCAAGATAAACAAAACATTGATTAGTAATATTTTCAAAAAATAACCTCATGTAGGTTGTTTTGAATTTTGTTCAAATAATGGGTTGGACCACAATAGGAGGTTGAAGGTACACGTAGGAATATGAAATAAATATCTTTTAAATATATCTTAAGATCAGCAATGCTGCGATAGGTCATATAAGTACAGGTGGTTAAATACGGAAAATATCTTCAAAAATCTTCAGAAATCTTCAGAAGAACAAAGAGTCTTATATGTAATTGAATTAATCATTTAAACACACGTGGTTTATTTTTATACATATCACATATTGGAAGGGGTAATACTAATTTTGCTATATAGAAAACATATGTAGTGAAAATTAATCTTTAAAAAATATTTATTGGCATGGGCTTTTCTCTAAATTTGAAAGTGTGAAGGTAAATGATGCGGCCCATGACACTCTAACGCTTTGGATGTTAGAAATGGTTTATAGAAGCACATTTATTCAAGAAATAAGCAGTACATCTTTCTATATAAATATAATACTTCAGAAAAAGGATATGCTTTTAATATGAGTATGATTTTCAATCCACTTAAAAATAAAAAAAAATTCAACATAACATATTATATATCATTAGACAAGTCTTATCTTTAAAAAAGGTAAGATCACCACTTGACGATTTTGACCACAGACTTACATTGTACACTGTGAGTGTTTGTAATACATTGGTATTAGTAAGAAAACGTCAAGCGTATTCTCATCTCATAGGTACAATATAATAAACTTTTTTGTTTAATTGGTTTTCTTTTTTTTAAAAGACATTTCGAACACAGCGACCATAATCAAAGTCATAAAGGAATATTTGATACCTTCCCCCAAAACTGGTAAGACAAATAAGTTCGTATTTCTCATATACTTGTATTTTGCTTAAAATAGAGAAATATATCCTTTTATAACCAGATTCTTTGCTTCTCATGCAGAATGTGTGAGTGATTGTACGGCTGTAATAGACGGAGATTACCAATCTTGTTTTACCTGCTTTGGGTTTGTGTCCTGTTCAAATAACATCACCGTTAATAAAACATGTGCAAAGTTTGAGGACGGACTCCTGAAATGGGACGACACACGTAAAAAGTGTCAGTTCAACAGTACAACCTGTCATGATGAAAGTTAATCTGTTTAACTTTATTGCAGCCCGGAGGACCGCTCATATAAGTTTAAGTGTTGGTGTATGGGGATTTCAATGGGAGTAGTTATGTAGAATTAAAGGTTTTCTAAACATTGAAAAGATTGTTAATCAGAATGTTCTTTCCGTTTATAAATTACGAGAAACATAATATCTTTACTACCATAAAGTGAATCTGTAAAAATATATATGTTTTTCATTTTTAATATATAAAGTTGTTCATCATTTACTATCAAAAAAACGACAGGTCCCCTTTTTTAGAACATCGAATTTTACTTCTCGGATGAAAACGTACTTTGCACAGTTCATGTTTTATATTCTAAAATTGAAATAAAACATTTTTAAATATAAATGATGCTTGTGTCTAACTTCAATTTATATTTTATGCAGCCAACATTTACTTGACGAATTGATCAAGTTTAAAATGGTATCGTTTATGATTGATTTTTATCCGACTACAAGTTTTCAAAATATTGCGACTATCGTCTCCATCAATTAGACGCATGCCTTTTTACTCATATTGAAGCAGTTTGTTGATCAAGACTCATTTTCATTGTTTACTTTATATATTTCCCGGGCGACATTTGATGGTTACATCAATGTTTTCTTGTTTTTTATGTTATAGTTTTCTATATTAGGATCAAAAAAATGCACTTTTTTTCTTGATATATTAACAGTTATTCAATTTTATTTTGTAAACTACTCATTTATTCCTCAAAAATTACCTCGATATATTTTCTTAAAGACTGTAGATGTGATAAAAATTTCCAGTTTTGGTTATAAATGAAGGATAAAACTAGAGATATCGGAATGGAATACTCGGAAGTCTCTTGTTTTATCCTACCCCAACCGGAAGTTGTATCCCATCTAAAGTCTATTAGTGTGTTTTGATGAATAAATGAGTGGTTAACTATAAAAATGTTCGACCAGAGACGTCTGAAATGATTTGTTTGACAAGAAAAAGTTTGTTGAAGGGAACAATGTCATTTGAAAGTAGATTAAATGATTGATATATTAGCAAAATACGAGCTTGAAGCGGGGCCGGTGCCAGAAATTGAAAAGGATACCTTGTGGTAAAAATAGTAAGGGGAATTATAATCAGATGCGAGACGGAGGTGGGTATTTAATGAGCTCACTGATCACAGTACCTCTAGTTTATTTATTTGGAGTTTTTTATTATTGGGAGTAGCATCTAAGAACAAAATTTACAAAACAAAAATATGCTACATTTAATTTTTTGATAACATTAACAGATATTTAACTTTATTTTTTCCAGTTCCTCAGTTTTCGAATTCAACTCTTATTTGGCAGTTCTAAGCTGTTTATCATACATCATTTGAAACCGTTTTGATAGCTATCGTGCTACATGCAAATAGAATTGAGAATGTTATTATTCATTTTTTAAAATATTACACATTTATATATCATTAGTCATACATTACACCTGTTCAATCCTATCCTTTTTTAATTCTGTTATATTTTATTAAGAATCATCTGAGTTTAATTTCGTGTATTGTTTAAAGAATATAAATTCAAATATTTTCGTATTATTGCATGTACATTTTGGTACTTAATTGATCTCTCTTTTGTAACAAAAAATCTTTAATTGTTGTTCTTTTATTTGAGAAAAAGGTTTTATATCATATGTTTATTAAAAAAAATTGACTGATTTATTGATTGTTGTTTAATAGCACAGTCTAGAATTTTGTGCTCAGATTAAAACATCTGCTACAAATTTTGACTCTATGCATGTTGTTTACATGATAAGGAGAAGGATCTCCATCCTCTGAACCTGGACCAGGTCATGGGACCTCGGGTATTTAGGTCACACGAAACGTTCTTCAATTAGTATGGAATTTTCCCATAACTATGATTGAATGACTCCTGCGGACACAAACATCCTCAAAACATATCAAGACATTTGAGTTAAAAACAGAGGATTTTTCTTTAAAATCATTGAATATCATCAAAATGCTCGTATTTATGTATTTTACGACATTTTAAAACAGCTTAGAAAATATAAGATAATAATAACCATAAATGGAAATAAGTATGTTACAAAGATATACTAATTCAGATTTTCAAGGTACGGATGGTCAAACAACAAGGTCTTGTTTGAAAAAATTAATTACTACAAAAATGCAATTGCAAACGCCCCAATCTCAATATATACCTTTCTAATTCCATCAGACACCGCACGACTATTGCAAGATTATGTCGCATATTTGTGACGACCAAAAGTCACAGTACCTGTAGTACAGGCATTAAATCAGTGGTAATGTAGTACATGTACAGGAATAAAACCAGTGGACAACTACCAGGCAACTTCTAGGCGGTATCACAATTATCTATTGAAACATTTTTCAGGGATTTGCGAAGAACGGATTATTGCTGTTTCGTCCTACGGAGCACACACTATTGACCATTATGTTTTTTTCTTTAATAAAATCATGTTTAAGATACGGTAAAGAGGCCAAAAAAAATATTAAAGTTGAAAATGTATAATGATACACGCTTTATGGAAATCGACTTTGTGTTATGATAAAATGGAAATATGTTTTATTGGTACTGGACTTTAACTTTTGTGTGTTATATTTAAGTACAAAGTTGTTCAATAAAACATATGGCGATAAACAGAAAAAAAATCCTTCAACTTTAAAACATTCCAAAAGTCTATATTTAAAATACAAATCGGGAGCAGAGGGAACATGGACCATTGATAATATTTGGGGTACGTTGAGCTCCCATCAAAGAGTTAAAATTTCTTCTCAACCAGTCACATCCGTTGTGTGCTACTTCTCATGACAGGTCAAATGTTAAAAAAAATCGAAGACAATTCAAATATAAATAATGACGTATCAACTAAATGAGTATGAAAACGTCAATTAGCACATGATTAAATTCATGATAAATTGCAATTGCTGACAAATTCATTATATAAATATTTACAAAACTATGTGTGTATGTTACACTTGTTTCGTATACGGGATGCCCCTACTTATATTTACCACAAGGTACTTTAAGCTCATATTTCAAAACATACTATTTGTACAGATTCGAAAGTTTGTTAATATATTAATCATTTAAAGTACTTTAAAATCATATCATGGTTGCTTCAAAAGACTCTATTCTTGTTAAAATTAAATTGTTTCAGGTAAGGTTTCGTGCGAATGTGTGGAATAAATATTTTACGTTTGTAAACTACTCATTTTTCCTAAAAAATTACCTGTTTTTCAAAGTATATTAGACATCTCAAAGAAATTTACTCAAACTCTGTTGTGGTTATAGATTTTCAGGAAAATTTTGCTATTAATAGAAGTCACGTGATTCCGTGGCGGTGATGCACTTCTTCGCGTTAGACACGCTTTTATCTCTATGCAAAAGTAAATAACAGTTTACGTTTATCAGTGGTTTTGGTAATTTATTAAACTAAATTTTCTTCAAAAAGTCTAAATTTCCCGAGAAATTATTTATATGCTTCCTTAACATACCCGCGTGGCAAGAAAAAGGTCCCTTAAAGCGAACGATGTCATTTTAAAGTAGATTAATGATTGATTTATTAACAAAAATAACAAAGTTTGATTAGATTGCCTGAAAATGAGTTAAGTACCTTGTGGTAAATATAATTACATGTAGGGGGTATCCCGTATACGAAACAAGTGCCTGTGGTGTATGTTAAGTCCTAATTATAAAGTTGAAATCGGTCTTTAATTTTACTTAAGATAATACTACAGTAAATTTGTAAGCGACACAACAATGAAAACAAGATGTGTTAGTGAAACACTATGCATCCAGCGGCAACAAAGTTTGAGAAGAGCTATTTTAGCATATAATTCACAGTCAAGGTCACAATGACATTGACCTTTGTGTCATTTGAAAGAACTGGATTAGTGGAGTATGCATACCCAATATGAAGTCTGTATCTCTTATGATTCATTAGTAATAGTGAAGATAAGAAAAAGCTATTTTTAGCATATAGGTCACAGTCAAAGACACAAGGTCATTAGCCTTTGTGTGATTTAAAATAACTTAGAAATTAGTGGAGTATGCATACCAAATATGAAGTATCTATCTCTCATGGTTCAGAAGTAATGGCGAAGGTTCAAAAATGCTTTTCTAGCATATAGGTCATAGTCAAGGTCTCAAGGTCACTGACCTGTGTGTCATTTTTTAGAACTTTATTCGTCGACTATGCATACCAAATACGAAGTCTCTGTCTTTCAAATTTTAAAAGTTATGACGAAGGTTAACGTTTGCAGACAAAAATGCTATTTTTAGCATATATTACATATTACAGTCAAGGTCACTAGGTCAATGACCCTGGTATCATTTGAAAGAGTTTAAATAGTGGAGTAAGCATATCAAATATCAAGTCTCTATTTTTCAGTTTTAAAAAAGTTTTGACGAAAGGTTGTGAATATGTACATATACAAAATATATACATAAACATAAGGCTAAACATTTCACCAGTCGCTTCCATAACCCTTATACATGGTTTAAACTTAGTGACAGCAACGTGGGGTGATAGTGTTTCAAGCATAATTTGTTCTACAGTTTTTTATTTCGCAATACTTTAAAATTGTACGCATACGTTTCAAGTTTAAACGTAGAAAAACTTATAAACGTAAAACGAAAAACGTATAAGAAAATTAAGTGCTTTGCGTTTAAAGGAAATGATTATTGCAATTAATCGCAATGTTTTGTGTTTAAACGCAACAATTATTGCGATTAAACACAAAATATTGCGTTTAAGTGCAATAAAAATATTTCTTCCTCTGATCTGGCCTCAACACGCTTCCGTAGATTTAAAAAATTTCCAAGCAGTTAAACAATACAGTGTACTTTTATTATAATTTAACAATACAATGTGCTTTTATTATAATCTTACAAACAAGCATATTAATATATCTTTATCGGCTTGTAGTTTAGGCAGTTTGGAGTATTTTTTCCTATAGAAATCCTTGTCATAATATTTCAATAAGCATTTTAAAAAAAAAAAATATTTATAAGAATTAAACAAGTAGATTTACATGTATAGTTAACTTTCAATTTACTTGTCTGTTTAAGCAAATATTGCGTGGTAATCATATTCTTATGTCCCAAAGACATTTTTGTTCTGGAAATAATTCCATAATCGTTTTAATACATTTCCACATTCCATTCTGAATTTTTTACTTAAAAACCCGTACAACACTGGATTTGCACACATGTTAATGATAAAAGATCTTTGAAAAAAACTGTAAGTGGCCTTCCCTTCGAAAGTGAGGTTATTGTAATGATTAGGTTGTACAATGCGAATAAATACTATTACATAGAGTGGTAAAAAAGACAAAATAAAGATCACTGTGACCAAAAAGAGCATCAAGGTAACCTTATGAACACGCTCACTTTGAATCTTTTCATTCTGAGAGGAGTTCGAAATTATTTCCCTTGAGTTGCTTTTAGTGCAGTTTTCAGAACTTTCACTTTTATCATAAGCGGTCGCATCCATCATTCCAATCACATTTGTTTTCTCCTGAGGATATCCCTTGAGCTCGACATCTGTAGGTGTTCCAAGAGATTTTAATAAGTCACTTTGAACTTTACTCTCAACTGCCGCTTTGTCTCTTTGTTTCTTGTCAGTTTGCGTTTTAATCCGGGATGTTTTCAAACTGAAAACAACTCTTCTCCGAATGTTTACAACAATGAGACTATATAATATGATAAGGATACAATCGGAAGAGAACATGACTATTAACGTAATGGCTGAAAAGACCAAAGAATAGGCAGTGTACTTGAAAGCATCGTTTATCATACAGATATGCCCCGGAACAAAGATTTGTGGAGCGACTTGTACGACTATAGAGCGTGTTCCGTACATAAGAAGAACGGGCCATGCAAACACTATGGCAATAATTATTCCGACCAGAACAATTATTTTAGCTTTCTTCACAGACAGCTGCTTTTGTAAAGGTCGACAAACTCTAAAGTATCGATCTCCTGCAATACTTATCAGAGTAAATGCAGAGGATATATTCAGTGTGAAAGTACAAAATCGGGATACCTTGCAGAAAACTTCATTCGAAAACTTAAACGCATTTTGCATAAGGTATAGTTCAGAAGGAACTGTGACCAAAACATTGACCAAGTCCAATATTGCCAGAGCGATAATGAATACTCTGTACGTGGTTTTATGCCATTTGGAGTAGAAAACGTAAATGACGGTAGTATTACCAAAACATCCTAGGACAAGCATCAAAATTATGAAGATATAGCTCGGTATATACACTTTTCCAAACACATCATCAATATAAATTTGAAATTTGTCCTCGTCTGTTAGTTTTTTTGTAAAGTTTACATCCATCATTTGAGTGATATTATGGCTCAAAATATTTGTCATGTTTGGTTCTTCTTTTGGAAATAGTTCAAAACCGATATTAATTGTTCTTAAATAAGTCAAAGGATTCTGACTTGTGTTCTACGGGTGTCTACAGATAAACTGATAGAAAAACTTTATGTTTTGATGATTTAAATAACACTAAAGTTATGGTCACACTGTGCAGCACGTATTTAGGGGAAAAGTTATGTAATTTCTTATCCTTATGTATGATATAATACACTTCCTTTTTCACTTTAAAAACCTACACATCTTTAGTCAAATAGACACACTATTGTGAGTTCTAAAAATCATAACATTTAAAGTACAAGTCAAGCCTTCACGTATTAGTTTGTGGAACTGTTGGTGAATAAAGAACTTTATTGATGATTTGTTTACTTAATACATTTCTTGTGTTTTGGGTGTTTTTTTTATGTACTAGAACATGTCATAAAGTGCATAAGATTTTATAAGTTTGCATCAAGGCTTTTTAGGTAAAATCGTGTTTAGTTTTTCTATAATTATAATAATAATATTCAACCTCTTACATGCCATTAAATCTTTGTATAGAAAGTTCTTAGAAGAATTTGGAATATCGGTAAAGGAAAAGCAGTTAAGATGAGCCGTAAATGAATGTGCTCCTTATATCTTTTGTTGCACTATTACGAGAGTTGTTCGAAAAGTTCGTGAACAACTGTCATATCTTTTTTATTTGACGTCATATGTTATCCAAAATTGGTAGAAATATTTTTACAATTAATCCAAATGATTTGACTTAATTTTTTTCATAATATTACAGTTTTTCAAACTTATCCAGATTTTTAAAATGCCAAAATCGGATCGCAGAGCAGGTCAACATTTGGGAAGTTACAGGCAAAAACACTATACAATGTCTGTTGCCATATTCTCTGTAAAATGGAGCAAAAACGAAAAAAAACAACCTAGAAAATCAAATTAAGAATTTTTACATACCACATTATGGCTTTATATTTTCCCTTGTTGAAAAGAAATCCACCAGAGGAGATAGGTAGTCCTTTTTGAAAAAAAAAACGATGACGTTTTCGAATTTCACGTAGCAGCAGATAATGATGTAATTTTGTGTTTAACTACGGAAAAACCCAAAATAAACTCTAAAATTTTGGAGAAATCAAGAAAATATGTCACAAACGAGTTGTGCATGTGTGTGCAATAGTAAAGATAGTATTTGTGTGACAGAGGACAATCTGTGAAGTTACGGTTTAACTGTAAAAATCTGAACAAAAACTTTAAAAAGTTGGAATGAGGGGAGACATAGGCGCTTCAGAGTTGTGTATCATGTGAAAGTAGAGTTAAGAAATAAAAGAAATTAAAACCTTAACAAAGGAAATTATAAAACGAGAGCTACTCTTAAAAATAATAAATGTCAAGTATTAGAGAAAGGATTTAATAAGTGGGCATAGAATTATAGTGTGTGAAATGTATAGGGATAGTAAGTGTTTGTTTTTTTTTTTGTTTTGTTTTTTTTTTGTTAAATTCATGACGCTATGTTTTGACGTTACATTGCCATCAAATGTGCTCAGCGGGTAGAAAACATGTTGATTTTAAAATGAAATAAATTGATTTCTGTTAAATCGAATGGAATGAAACTTCGCACATCAACAAAAAAATATTTTTACATATTATATTGTGCTTATTTTAAATTTCTAGTGTATAATATAAGGAAGATTGACATCGTTCACGAACTTTTCAAACAACCCTCGTATATTTTTGACCCTATTAATTTTTAGACTTTGCATAAAAAATGGGATTTTCAACATGAGAAAAAAGATGTTATATAAAATGTTATAAAGATAATCAGCACGGATCTACTTGAATTCTATAATCAATATAAGGAGGATATGGAGATAACGAACAGTATTCAATCTCAAAGTCCATAAAACATACAAAAGAAGACCAGAGCAAACACGGACCTCCGAAACATCAGAGGTGGGATCAGGTGCCATGGAGGAGTGAGCATCCCTTGCTGACCTGTCACACCTGCCGTGTGCTCATTGTCATGTCGTGAAATAAAGGAAAAATCCGTCGTCAATTCAGTGTATAAAGGACTAACAATTGGTATGAAAAACGTCAGTCAGCATTTGACTCAATGATAAATTGTATTTGCTGACAAGGTCATTGTATCGACCATAGAACTTAGGAAATGATGACTTTAAACGAGACTGCTGATATTCTTGTTCCATCAACTTCCTTGTCAATAATTTACCTCGTTTTAGAAATTGTACATACGTAGAGCATGCTCTTGCGTATCGAATCAACTGAGATATATACACTTCGTATGCAGGTGATGAAGATATATTGCTGCATCAGTAAGGGAAGTTGTCGATAGAAAAGTCAAAGTCGCCACAATGCAAAAAACATCTCTGGAAACATCAACAATCAGTTTAGGTGCCTTGAAAGAGTAAGAATAACTTCTGTCAAATGGACGTTCTTGTTGTGATTCCTTAAATATTTTGATTATCACATAAGAAATATTCACATGCAAAATTATTATAAAATGATTTTAATTGTTGTTCTTTTATTTGACAAGAGCTAATTTTTATATGGTTATTGAAAAAAATTATGACTGATTCATTAATTGTTGTTTAACTTCACATTCAAGAACTTTGCACTCAGATTAAGACATCACCTGCTGCAAATTTTGACTCTATGCATGCCACTTACAAGTAGCGGAGAATGATCTTCATCGTTTGAACACCGACTTAGACATGGAACACCAGTTCTTAATGTCACATGAGACGTTCTTCAATAACGCAATTTTTAAAAACCTCTAATTGAGTGATTCCAACGTAAACAAATATCCCTGCAAAATATGTAGGTACATTCAAGACATTTGTGTAGGAAACAAATGATAGCGTTTCCTTTATATTTCTACTGGATATCATTATAAAATGCTGGTATTTATGTCTTTTACGACAATTAAAAAGCAGCCTAGAAAATATAAGATACTTATTAATAAAAATAATTAAAACATGTTACAAAGACATGCACATTCAAATTTTCAAGGAGCGGATCGTCAAACGTTAAGGTTGTCTTTGAAAGACTCTTTCATCTCTAGTACTGGGCACTTGGAGAAGGATCAACAACTACTAATTGCAAACGCACAGATTTCAATATTTACCTTTCCAATACTAGTCTTGTTTATAATGTTCTTGATTTATTGACGTGTTACTTTAGGAAAAAATCAGACATAAAGATTCCAAACTGATCAGTGATATATGTAGTTTATGTACCATATAAATAATGTTTTTCATTTGGCCACACCATTTATAAGACACCCCATGGCTATTGCAAGATGATTATGTCACTCATTTTGTGACAACCAATAGATCTAGAGTACATGTAGTAAAGATATCAAATCTTGGGACAACTTCTAGTCAATATCATAATTATCTCGCTATACATTTTTCAGAGATTCGCGAAGAATGGATTATCGCTCTTTTGACCTATGGAACACACAATACTCATCATTATCATAAAATCATGATTTTGATACAGCAAAACATTATATAAGTTAAAATTGTATAATGATACAAGCTTTTTGGAAAATTTAATTGACTTTGTCTTATGATAACATGGATAAGATTGAAATATAAATTCTTAATTGGAATTCGACTTCCACTTTTTGTATAATATTTAAGAAATTTGACTTTGTGTTAGAATGGATGGTAAATATTCTTTATTGGTGTTCAACTTTCACTTTTGTGTATAATATTTAAGTATATCATAATTCAATATTAATATAAAGGAAAAATCATTCAACCATGAAATATGGAGTTAACCTCAAAGGCTTTAAACTACAAATTGTGAGCAGAGGGAACATGGACCTCTAAAAATATCAGAGGTTCGTTCAGCTGCCATTTAAAGTTAATACCCCCTGTCATCCAGTCACACCCGACATGTGCTACTTCTCATGTTACATGTAGGTCAAACGTTAGACAAATCGTAGACAATTCAAAGTGTTATTAATGGCATAACAACTAGTATCATATGACCTCATCATAATTGCAATTACTGACAAGTGCATGTTCGAACATAAAACTTGCGATATGATGCCTTTAAACTAAACTGCTGGTGTTCTTGCTTTGAATTCATCACTTTATTTGTCAAAATATTTCCTCATTTTAGAAATTGTCATGGTATACAGAATCAAATTGGAGACATACATGTAAATACCATAGGCGATGAGGTATATTGCTGCATGTACATAATAAGTAAGGAAAGTTACCCATAGACAAATGAAAGCCCTCACATGCATACATGTATGTAGAGCTATATTTACAATCAAATATTTTGTTACATTGCAATTACCGTCTTTTTCAAGTAAAATGTTCAGATATGAAGCAGATGTGTCAGAATCTGTTTTTCCTTCTATTTTGATTTCACAATATATTAAATCGACATATGACGCAACATAGTTTAGGCTACATAAAGCGGAAGTGGTTTAATTTCTTCTGGGCATGCTTACTCTGACATCACACAATAAGACCTGTTCTTCGTGTCATAAATGTAATAATATATTAGTTTTAACTGAAGAACAACATAAAACAAATAACACAACACTTATTTTTGTCACTAGTTAAGTCCCACATATCAATACATATCATAAAAAAGACTCTTGTTGCATCAAGGTCCATGTAATGTTTTATTGAAAAAGTGATCCAAAAAGGGAAACAAAATAAAAAAACAAAACAAAACAAAATAACAAAAAAACAAAACAAAAAGCATACCCATTTTTTCTAGGATATGTTTTTTCTGTTTAAGAATTAATTAAATTAAAACAGGGTTACACACACCTAATAAAATTAATGTTCTGAAAGTCTTTGAGTACTAATTGTTTCAAAAAAAATGTTTTTGAATTTTACAAATAGAACAGTCAACAAGGACAAAGTCGAAAATACTACAAGGCAGGCTAAATAAGCATCTACAAAAGAACTGAAGTTTTTGAGACATGTAACTAATACGATACCTTATAAATGAATCGGAAAAATGATTAGTCTGGCGAGATAAGAATATAAATGAAAAAAGGAAAGCGTTTACTAGGTTTACTTGTTTAGATCTGAATTAGGCATTATAATTATAGACTGTAAATGAAACTACATAATTACTTAAAAACATATTCTCCCCCGCATTCGATCAATAAAAAATTATCATAGAATCAAGAATATCAACTTGACCAATTAGTCTTACTTACACGATAATTATGAAATTTAGGGAAAATTACACCTTTAATTACATCCTGATTTAAGAGAGTGATTTGACGTCATTTGAAATGCTTCAATAATAGTTTATTTTTGTAGGATATTTGTTTAATAGAAAAAATTAACGGTTTAATGATGAAAGATTATTGCAACTTCTATCATCAGAAATTAGTTTTCATATACTTCAAAGGCATTGCAGGATGTTTTTCTTATGCTGAGATAAACTTCTGCTAAATGATGCGTATACGTGTATACATGAATAGGCTTTAACACAAGAGTTGCGTTTTGTATTTTCTTAGACAGTAATATGGCAAATGTATTTTTATTATATTTTTTGGGGAAAAGGTAATTTCGTATAATTATTGGTGTCTATTGGAACCAAAAAAGTTTTAACAATAAGCAAGATCCTTTTTTTCTCATATGTTTTTTAAGCAATATTTTTAGAGTTGTGTCAAGCAGTACTTATCCATACTTGTAAATTATTCTTTCGAAAGAAGCGGAAAAAAAATAATTTTTAAGTTCAGCAGGAATATTTTCTAAGTGTATCACATAACGAAATGCATGTATCTACCTGCTTGCCATTCCGACGACAAGACCGCCCAACCCCCATCCACTATCCATGCACCTTTCAGATGTGCTGCATAAAAGATGAAAACCATTTTTAGAGAACTTAGGAAAATAATAAAAATCGTATAGTTTCATTTGTTTCAACATCATCAATAATTTCGAGTTTTGAATGCTTTATAACTGTATACATGTATATGTGAAACGGCCATGCCAAATTGTCAATTCATTTGCATTAAATAATTTGATATCGTCATTTGAATTTCTGTTTTAATTTTTCATATTAAGTTTAGGTGATTTTCAATACAATTGCTTATAGTGTTTTGTAAGCATCGCAGCAAAATATGAAATGAAACCGAGACCGTGGTTGTCATCTGTAAGATGAACGAGCATAGAGGGAGAATTTACGAAGACATGAAGTGCATGTCTGTTTATTACACAAACAAAACACTACAACGTATATTACATCAATTAAATTGGAATTCAAAAATCAATAACAAATTATCTAGTCTATGAATAGAGTTTATCCAAAATTGTATGGATTCATCAAAATCTTTCAGTTTTTCAAAAATGGTATGATGAAATTCGGCCATTCCCCCTGGCATGACAGTTAAAGTTCATAGCAATAGAGAAGCTTATAGAAAATAGCGCTTAATATTAGTATATAAACAAATACTTTTTTCTATAAGTATGCACCTCATAGATCTAAAATTTTTGAATTTACCACGAAAGCTGAAATAAAATAATATTTTCAACAGAACAAATGATTAACAAATGATTAATCATTTCTGCTACAGATATGACATAAGATTTTTCACCATATTTTAAGAACACAGATAAGTTCTTATTTATTAATGCAACTACATCATGCAACAAGTTTCCGAGTACTCTTTGAGATTTATCTAAAAGATCTTCCCGGTAGCTCGGTCGGTGGAGCAGGAATTAGCACGAAAAAAATCCTCACTATTCAATGGCCCTGAGTGCCGAGAAAAAAGTCTTAATTTGAAGCTCTTCACCGATATATGGTGATGTCTCTATATAAGTGAAAAAAAAATCGCGAACGGGACCAAAAAAACAACATACAGTCAATCAATCAATCTTAAAAGATTGTAAAAAAGTTTACAACTTACATTGTTTTGAAAATCGAATAATTTCATATTATTGAAATTATTCGATACGTTTTTATCGCAGGCATCAAAAGATTATGCTACGTTTAGTATTTTAAGGGTACTGTGTATAAATAATGGATACGTATACTGGATGGATTAATGTAGATCACTATTGCATCATTGCACCGTATGACCGATAATACGTACGATGATGAGTGACCGAAAGTACGATGTCAAAAAATGACGATGCGATAGTGATGATGCAATGGCGCGAAAAAATACGATGAGGATGGTGCACAGTCATGATGGAGAGTGCAATGACGCAATAATACGCTAGCGCTGATGCGATTGTAAAATGACGATGGAGGAAT
This sequence comes from Saccostrea cuccullata, assembly GCF_032062105.1. NCBI lineage: Eukaryota > Metazoa > Mollusca > Bivalvia > Ostreida > Ostreidae > Saccostrea > Saccostrea cuccullata. Next base: position 166,824 of record NW_026924059.1, on the reverse strand, counting down.
GATAATATGACCATGATGCAATATGCACTATCTTTTCATCGTTCAAAGGAATCATTGTCATGACTTTTTCGTATCATTCTTCAGCGTCCCACAGTGAAATTCCATATTTTTTCATCGGTGACCTTTTTTGTTATTTTTTGAAATATATGTATTTGCTGAATATATACTTATTTACAAATCACGGAAACTTTCCAAGCATTTTGTGAAAACAGTTCAAAATATACTGAAAGAAACTTCCTATAAGATGATAAATCAAAATCTTAAATTGTAGGAATTATGAAATATCAACCGCAGAAATTTACAATTATAGTGATATGACAAGTGCATTCACGTAGTCATAATCTTCTTGACATCAATTCGACATAGTCGTTCAATTCCTTCAGTTTGCAAATGACAAGCAATACATATGGCCAGAGCGAATCATTATCTTTCTGAAAGTTCTAAATAGAGCCTACATTGTTAGCGAGAAAACGAGAAATTGAATCCTGCAGGTTCGTTAGATATAATTAAACTAGTTTTCCAGAGATGGACGTTGCATTTTTAGATTGGAGTGGAATGTTTGAACGAAGAACTATAATGAGGAAAACGTCAAATAATTTCAATTTCCCCATTTTGAAATCATTGACAGACATTGCAATAATCTACAAACTGAGGAAAATTGTTGATTAATCTGGGCAGCTTCACGCAGCCGAAGGATAATGGTCTACCAATGAACTTCACTGCAGAAAGTGGATGAAATATGAAGATAAGATTTAATAACAATGCTACGTTTTCAGCTGCACAAAAATGTTTTCTGTTTAGCATTGTTACTTTTATTTTTAAATAGAAATATATGTCGAATCAAAGTACACATGTAACCAAAAACAAAAGTACACCATTCTTGTGTTGAATTAATTAGATTAAATGTGAAATAAAAATATTGGAAACCGCTTTGTATAGTTTATGAGATGAGGGTTTAATTGTATCAATATCAAACAGCATAATCACTTTTATCTCCTTAATGAAATATCTAAGAAAAAAGGACCCGGTGGTATTGATAGAATTTCATGATATACTATTAAGTGGATTTCAAACAAGCCACTTTTCCACGCATTCAATATGCACACAGAAATAACGTACTCTACTTTTGGTTAGCAGTGTACTTTTATTCGTCATAAATTTCTGTCAATGACGTTTCTTGTGTTCTATCATGAAGACTATTGTCGTTGAAAGAACACAAAATGAGTTTTAATGAGAAAACAAGTATCCTTGATACACTTTATAAATAATATCTGGAATCAATTTCTTATTTTTTTCGTTCGCGTAATAAAAACAATGCATAGTTTGCGTAGCGTCATGAAATTAGAATGTATATTTAATAATATAGCATTTCCCATTATATGTTATGTAACATCACTTCTCCTTTGCTCCAATATCTTAAAGTTTCGAGGCTGTAATGATAAAAATGAATGAATGTGTTCCTCCCAAATTCTTGCGCTCACGATTTCAGCCGCAGTCTTTCAATAGGTTACATTTTTTAATAAATTGAATATATTGTGCAGTAAAGCTATTTGATAACTCGAGAAAGCAGCTGGTATTTTACAAATAGGCTTTACTGAAAGATCATACAAGTGTACAGTTATCATTCTGACCATAGCGTTAAATATTTTTAACATCACTTCCTTCTCTTCTTTTCCTTTAGGCAGTTCGATTAAACAGACAAGGTTAATCTAATAAACATTATTAATGCGTACTCGACAACTATTTTGAAAAAAATCGATGTAAATTCAATTTCTCATCTCTATCTCTGCGATTTTTGACTTGATATATAGTGTATCACTTTTCGCGCCATCATATTATCTATCAGAAATATACATCTCTTTAACACAATCGAAATTGACACGGGTTCTTGGAATCTGGTCGCTCTCCTAATGCACCAACGTGATTACAAAATTCGATTTCGTCACTCGGGGGAGAGAACAAATAATTTAATTCGAGGAAGTATTTCCCGAAAGAGTAATGTATGTTTTCGGTTTTTGGAAAAGTTATGAAAATTTGATTCTCTTTAGGGAAGAAAGATTCCTGGTAAACGTATCAAAGGAAATTATCCTCGGATTCGTGACGACGAGAGTATCCCCATGAATGGATAATAGTCAATAACATGCGCATTATGTTATCATTGTGTAAAATGTGTAGTGCATGTATAGATGATTATCATTCTAAAAGAGTGCACCAATCTACTTAGATGTATTTGCACTATAATACAGAGCGGTAACATTGATGTTTATCTAAATAAATATGGGCAGTGCCATATACTTTCATTTTTTCCCCCTTTGTACTTGAAATGGTTGTGATTCTATTTTTATCCTCATATTCAGAATCGTCTAGGAACGATTTTTGCGAAATTAAAGTAAATGTATTTTTTAAACATTTTTATACAACACACGGCGGCTGGGACCGGTAGGCAAAGGATGTTTACTCAATGGTACCTGATCCTACCTCTGATGGTACCTGATCCTACCTCTGATGGTACCTGATCCTACCTCTGATGATTTAGAGGTTTGTGATTGCTCTTCTTCTAATGGGTATTGTTTGAATATAATTATGAATACTGTTCGTTTATTTCACCACTAGCTAGAACAAAACTTATTTATTTCTTAGCTGCTATATCTGTTTATAAATAACCTAACAAAGATAATCGAGCCATATTTTGGAACATGTTTTTCTAAACTCCATGAATGATGATACGTTTTGAAAATTCGGTGGCGATCTTCAAAGACATTCAGCAGATGTTTTCCTTTTTGTACCCTTTTGTTTTCGTTTGCTGTATACATTTCTTAAAACTTAACAACTCATGATGTTTTTCCCTGAAAGTATAAGTACATTTTTTGTGAATGATGCTATACACAAATGAATATTTGTACCCTATAATTAGATTGATCTGCATATAAAGAACTGAGTTAAACTTTCATGAAAAGTTCGTAAGAACCAATAAAAATCTTAAAGTGCAAAAATTTATATAGCTGCATGGGTAAAATTTTCTTTCATTAGAGCTTTGTAAACATGGTAATCTTTAAGACATGTACCTAATTAAAGCACTGCTAATCATAAAGGTTAGAGTCAAAAAATTATATTGAAACCTTGATGTATCATTCTCCATTACAGACAACTGCTTATGACTTTATTCAATGTATTGTGGTGATGTAAATCAGATATAGATACTTGAAAATGCCAAGGAACTTTTGGAAAAAATTGAAATTCCATATAATTTTACCAAAGTTAACAGCATGAAAACATTTCAACTTTATATATAACCATTCTCAACAATATATTTAAGTCCAGGGTTTTTTTATATTATTTATCGCTGCTTTTTCATGCAATAAAATGGAACTAAATTTACTTAATTTGTCATTTGCGAAATCATTATGTTAAAAACATTCTGGTTGTACATACAAGTACTCTGATTGATTGATTGATTTATTGATTGTTGTTTAACGTCCGTCTGAAGAATTTATACACTCATATGGAGACGTCAGCACTTGCCGGTTGAGAACTGCAAATTTTGTACTCGGCAATTATGGCCATTGAGCAGGGAGGGATCTTTTTCGTGCCGGCGCCTACAGCGACAAGGTACCTCGGTTTTCACGTCTCATCCAAAAGAATGGTCTTCACGTCTCACCGTGGGATTCGTGAGGATCAGCTCCCAACTTCGCGTCCCTAGAGCTGACGCGCTAACCACTGCGCCACACGGGCGACCACAAGTACTCTGAAGTTGATATTAAAAAGATGCTTATATTTTATTAACAAAATGTGCTTTTTAGAGACGAGGTCTTCCAACAATCTATCGGAATTCCCATGGATACCAATTGCACCCCGTTAATAGGCTAATAAATCTATTATTGTATTCATACAAGGCAGAATATTTGCAAAATCTTATACGTAAAAAGAAGAAAATACTTGCTGTGGCCTTCAACTCGACATTATGATATATCGACGACGTATTGTTAATTGACAATCACTATTTCCATTCCTATGCCCATATATTCTCGGTGAGCTTGAAATAAAATATTCGCGCTTATCATCAAGCTTTGTTGTTAAATTACCATTAACGTCTTTATATTTCTCAGTTGATTCAAAATGCGAGCGCATCCTCTGCGTATGAACAATATCTAAAACGAGGAAAATTATTGACAAACAAATTGATGAAACAAGAATAGCTGCAGTCTCGTTTAATGTCATCTTTCCGTAAGTTCTATGGTCGATACAATGACATGTGTTGTTAGGCCTTGTCATGATCGGAAACAACGGAATAGGAAAAATCCGTCCACAATTCAGTGTGTATAGTGGTCAACTATTAGTATGAACAAGTAGAGCTTTTTAAAAAAAAGCTTACCGTCTTTAGCAACAATCTTAAACAGTAAACTGGTCTACACCTATCAGGCCGTATAACTCTTTTGAATTTCTTGATTTTGTACATTAGCTTTTTACTGGCATTAGCCCTACCACGGTTGTCGCTCGGTCATCTCCGTAAACCTAGACTGGCCGAGAGCTTTCGGCAAACCTCGGCTGATTCCATTCCCTTCTTCAAACAAGAAAGGGGAAAAAAATAATAACAAATTGTAAAGCCTGCACACAATAATAATCAAATTTTATTTGTAATGAAATTAAAGAGACCTTTTTATTTATTGCAATAAAAAAATATCATGTTATTAAGAATTAACTACTGCTGTTTTTGTTGTTCGTTTTGTCATTTTTTTAACATTGCAAATCTTGCAAAATTGTTAAAGTATAAGTCACATTATCCAACGATGGGGTATACGATGAGAAACCGATGCGATTTTTGATGAAAATGGCGTGGTTGCCGGCCGGGCACCACTAGTGCTCGGACGGTGACTGAGTCTTTTTTTGCGAATCGGTGGGGTCATCGGTAGGAAATAATTCGTAGTTAAAATTCAGCGATGTCTCCAACGATGCCACACATCGCTCCTCATCGGCAACCAATCATTAACGCATCTTTCAAGGATCGGCCGATGTATGGCCGAGCATCGTCCAATATCCGTTGAATCTGAGGTCATCGGGGGGTTAAGTGGTGTTCAACAGATAGCGACCGATCATCGGTCGATGTTCGACCAAACATTGGCCCGTAGTCGACCGATGTACGAACGATGTTCACCAATGTATGAGCGATGTAATATACATTGGGCGATTATCCTGGAACATCGTTTTATGATTAGCAATACTTTGCTGAACCTTTGTAAGTCCGGCCGGCAACCACGCCATTTTTCTCATAAAAGGCATTGGTTGCCCATCGAATACCCATCGCTGGATAATGTGACTGATTCTGTAAGGACTACTAAGCCGATGTTGACCGATGTTAGGGCATCGTTAACACCACGGATTACCAACGATTACCACCGGTCTAAGGCTACCGGCCGGGAAATGTGACCTAGGCATAAGTCGTACGAAAATTAGATCATCAGAAAGTTATCTCCCTTGCCTTGAACAGCATTTCAACCAATGAAATAATTGAAAATTTTCTCATCATGCAATTTCTACCAATCACAAAAGAGAGGAAGTGCATAGTCCGAGGACTCTAAAAAACTTCAACTATACAATACCGTCTTCCAAGGAAGACGGTAAAAACTTCGGTCAGTATATGACTTAATGATGAATTGTATTTGCTGATACGTAGCTTCATCGGTCGGCAGGGGATGATCACTCCTCCATGGCACCTGATATCCTACCTCTAATGTTTAATGGTCTGAATACTGTTCGATATCTCCATATATATCATGTAGATTATTTTATTTGTTTCTTGTTAGAGCATGGAATGTAATCATTCATTTAATGTTTTTAATGATAAGGACATATAGCAATAGAATTATACACGTTTTACTAAGCAAAGACTTGCCGTTTCTAAAATGAATATCATAGTCAAGTTTCATGTGTATTTTCTATTTTGTAATTTTAACTGAAATTTTCTAAGGTAAAAAATACAAATTGATTGTTTCTTATGTCAATCTTTAGGAATCATACCAAAATCCTTCAAAATATTGATATCTTTTTTTTACAAAATGTCATTGCCGTAAATAGGGTTCAGAATAAGTGGATCTTCAACGAATATTTACAAGGAGTCACAAGGGCTTTGACGTAGTTCTTTGTTTTGTTGGATATGTTATCTGCATACATTGCTTATTTTAGAAAAATGTTATCTTCAACCCCTTGAGAATAACAGCATACTAAGTAAATCATTCCTTTGTTGTTCTATATAACCATGACTCTCACTGCAGAAACTGATTAAAATATAACGCTTTTGCCAAAATATTGATTAAAAATAATTCACCTCCTTAAAAACATTGCTTGCAGTTTACATCCCGGAGTGTCCAATTCATTGATTAATTCGGTGAAATGTCAGAATTTAATTTTCAAAATTTGTATTCTAGTATATCTTTGCTTTTGCCCTTTTCATTCGCATATTTAGACAAGTACATACATCACTACATTAAAAAGAATCTTAGGTTGAATATGTGTGAACGTTTGTTCGTTTGTAGCTGTTTCAAATAAGACATTTTGTAAATTGATTACAAATCCCTCACATAAACATCCATTCTATTTATGCACTGATATATCATTTTTTCCAAATAAAGATTAAATTTGAAAATTGGAAACAGTGAAATCAGCTAATCAATAAAATTCAATTTTGTTTTACCATTTCTTTTTTTAATTAGATATTTCTTTAAAATTAAAATTTCATTCATGGTTCTGATTTTTTTCTTCTTGTTTCTATTTTTATTGCCGCTTTCATATAAAAAGGGTCCATGTTGGAGAAAAATAAGTTGTCTCTTGCATTACGTTTTCTCGTATATGAGTCTTTAGTTCACTACAGATGGATATCACTATTTCTTTTGAGGAAATGGCACATAAAAAAGATTTATTGAAAGACCATCTCGTACTTTGCAATCATGATGTCACGAAACAAGAATATTTGAATAGAATGTGGACATGGTTATCATAGAAATGGGTCAGGTCTATCGATATTTTTGCCATAAATTGGGAAATTAAATAATATTTCTGCTATAAAAAAGAAATGTTCTGGCTGCTATATTTATGTTTTTCTGTATAAACCCCTTTCTACTGAAAGCTGTTCTTTTTATAATGCCATAGAAGTTGGACATCTTTTTCTTGTTCTCATTGAGAAAGAGACCCACAAGATTCCTGCTTTCGCTTATAATTAGATTACCATATATATGACCGATAAAGTAGTCTGAAAATTTTTGATACATATGCACATTATTCTTGATATGAAATCGTTATGTGCGAAAAGAGTCTAGCACACAATCAACACGCACAGTAGAGACAATAAATTTGATGCACAAGATTTGCAAAAAAATGTCCTTCTTCTGAGAAATAATCATTCTTTTGCCAAAGTAACGTCTTCCAGTGCTGATTAAGTGGTCATTTAAGATAAAATAAGAAAAAAATGTATTCCTCGGAACTCCTACAATAGGCAAAGTAATTTAACAATCTGTCAATGTTGAACACTTATCAATCTTTCAACAAATTCTTTTTTATATAAAATAACTAGAAACGGCAACGAATTCGAAGCTTCACATACTTTCATGCATATTTCGACTCGAAATATCCAAGAAAACATTGCCAAAGTCTGCCATATCATGCCGTATAAGCAGAAATATTGGCAAAGATTTAATTTTGGCATTTAAAACAAGATTGAAAGATCGCTTAAATTTAATATCGCTGATAATTATGTTCCCCAAACGGAGTTTGGGAACATATTGATTTTACTCGGTTTCTTATTATTATTATTATGTTCCCCAAACGAAGTTGGGGAACATATATTGTTTTTACTCTGTTTCTTATTATTATTTTTCTTCTTCTTCCTGGGTACTTTTTTGTCCGGGAATGATCTTGTAAATTGTTCGTCCGAGGTAGGTAAAACCTTTTTAGGGTAAGTAGACATGTTATGCAGATTTGCGGAATCAAGGTCATTTTGCGCGCACGTGCTTGCAAGAGCGCGCACGTGCAACACTTGAAATAACCAATATAATAGATATAGTCGGAACTTTTCTATTTTTTGATAAAATGCTTTGAAACTCATAATGTAAGGATACATTAGTAGTATAGACAAGATGGCATGGTCAAAATAGCAAGATCTCACGCGCATGCACGTGCGCTTTGCTCTGATTGGCTGAAACTAAAGTCTCAATATCTTTCTTGTTTCTTGTCATAATCTTTTGAAATTTTGAACATGGTCCTACATTATGAAGATCTAGAGCATGATATATTAAAATTTTAATAAAAGCATGCGCATGTGCGCGTGCTGTAATCTGATTGGCTAAAACTTTAAATGGCTATATCTCCTTTGTTTTTTGACGAAATGCTTTGAAATTTAAAACATAGTCATGCATTACGATATCCTAAAATATGATAGAGGAAATATTCATGAAATCACGTGCATTCACGTGTGCTGCAATCTGATTGGCTGAAACTTCAAATGGCTATAACTCTCTTGTTTTTCAACCAAACAGGATGGGATTTAGAACTTGGATAAATATAGGGGACTCCTACAAGAAGGTGTAGTCATTATGCACGTGCTTGCACGTGCGTGCACGTGAAATGAGTAAAATAAAAAATACACTCGAATGAGTGCATTTTTTAATACTTGTGGATTAAATGCTTTGATATTATTAAAATTTTAGATAGTGTAGACAAGATAAGATGGTCGTTACGCACATGAACACGCGTGCAATGCCTATTTTTTAAATATATTTTGTATTTTTCTTGGAAGACCTTGATTAAGTCTAAATTCCATAAAGTATTTCTTATTTAATAGAGATAACAGGGAATATGGCACCAAAAGGGAGTTGGGGAGCGTTTGGGGAATAGAACGGTCCCCGTTACAATTAGCACTAGTTATTATTATTATTATTCTTTTTTTTCTTCTTTGTTCTCCGGTACTTTTTTGTCCGCGAGTGTTCTCAGAAACTGTTCACCCAACTGAGTTAAAACCTTTTTAGGGTTAATAGGTGTGTAGTGTAGGTGTGCACAACGAAGGTCATTTTGCGCGCATACGCATGCACGTGCGTGCGCGTGAAATGAGTGAAATGACTGATATACTTAATATAGCTATAACTTTTACATTTTTCGATGAAATACTATAAAACTCATTATATAAGGATATATTAGTGTTGTAGTTAATATGACTTGGTCATTTATTCACGAACTCACGCGCATGCACGTGCGCTGCCTTCTGATTGGCTGAAACAAAAATCTCAATATCTTTTTTGTTTTTTGCGGAAATGCTTTGAAATTTTAAACATAGTCATGCATTAAGATATACTACAGTATGATATATAACAATTTTCACGAAAACACGCGCATGCACGTGCGCTGCAATCTGATTGGCTGAAACTTTAAATCGCTATATCTCCTTTGTTTTTTGACGAAATGCTTTGAAATTTAAAACATAGTCATGCATTAGGATATCCTGCAATATGATATACAAAAAATTTCAAGAAATCACGTGCATGCACGTGTGCTGCAACCTGATTGGCTGAAACTTGAAATGGCTATATCTCCTTTGTTTTTTGACGAAATGCTTTGAAATTTAAAACATAGTCATGCATTAGGATATCCTACAATATGATTTAGAAAAAAATTCATGAAATCACGCGGATGCACGTGTGCTGCAATCTGATTGGCTGAAACTTGAAATGGCTATAACTCCCTTGGTTTTCAACCAAACAGGATAGGATTTACAACATAGATAGATATAAGGGCCTCCTACAACAAGGTATGGTCATCATGCAGGTGCACGTACGTGCATGCATTTGGAATGAGTGAAATTGAATGGGTGATTTTTAATACTTTTGGACTAAATGCTTTAATAAAGAGTATATTTAAATAAATAGAAAGTGTAGATAAGACGATATGATCATTACGCACGTGCATTCACATGCGCACGCCTGCAATGTTAAACTTAGAATATAATTGGTATCCTTCTGGGAAAACGTTGTTAAAGTCAAAAATGCACAGATGTCTTACTTAATGAGACTTACATGGAATATGGCACCAAAAGGGAGTTGGGGAGCGTTTGGGGAACATCTGTAACGGTTCCCGTTACAATTAGCACTAGTTTCTTCTTCAATAAAGGTCAGTTAAGTTAAGATGTCTAGGTTCTGTCAAATCAATTAAATTACTTGAGGTTAAACTTATTTAGGATATTTCAGAATATATCTCACTAATACGGTATTTGTATATTCCACCAATACCTTACATGGTTTTTCAAACATTCTCTCCTGAATATTTGCAAATATTAATTGCTTTTTGATATTTGAGTCCATCTTTGATGAGTTGTAGATCAAGTTTGTTCTGCTCCTAAATATTTTTCAAAAAAGGAAACTTAGACAAAGCAGAGAGAATAGTGTTAAATCATCCAAACTTTTTGACATCATAGAGAACACTTTTTCCATTTAAAACGTATTTCGCAAATTTACATACCTTACATACGAGGGGTTATCAAAAAGTTCGTGGACTGAGGTTATAAAATAAGTACTATGTAGTCTGTGCTTTCAAAATTTATAAGGAACATAAAACAACAAAAAATAAAGAGATGTTGAAAATTTTAGCTTAATAGGTTCTTTATTTGCCAAATTATTATGAAATAAAAAAACATTATATGGTCACCTGGCGCCGTCGCCATTTAGTTTCTGACGTCCGATAACGTCGTTATTTTTCTGTGTCTGCTTCTTCTATCTCATACACTTATTTTGATAAGATTCCCTGGAGGTAAGTAAGGACTTAAACCTATCTTGTTTATATGACTTTACAATGTCAGGAACAGCACTGTGGCTTTCAGTGCATATAATATTGCAAATGGATTTATACATTTGGAGAGATCCTCGCTTGATTTTGCCAGCATATTTTGCTTTTCGGAGTTTAATATGTACAACACATGATCAACGTCATTTTTTGACGTGATTTATTTTTCACACCTTGAGTACAAATCGACATTAACTGTGCATCAATTTTCTCTCTGAATCTCTTTTGGCAACTAAAAACAAGTACTCTGTATGCATTTTGTTTCTCCGTAGCCAGTTTAAACATTTCTTAAGTCTATTCCAGTTTTTTTCCGGGGCAAAACTTTATAGAATGTTGGAAAAGGAAACCATTCCCCCTATTTGACGTCATTTTCAATGCCTTATTTGTTTGGACACTCCATGTAAAACTTACGATAAATTTTCATAGACATCCAAACTGAGCAAAAAAAATTCCATATTTTACGGAACAATTTTGTCCCAACACATACCTGAATTAACAGGATTTTTGGATGTCAAATATTCATATCAAAAGAGTTTTTCTCAGTTACATTTAGGTCGTAAAAACGTCGTGTTCGAGGTTGCGCCGCCTGGACATACCATTGCTTACAAAAACATTACTAATTTATTAAAAAAATTAAATTTATGATTTGTGGTTTATATTATAGATAGAAAAGATGATGCTAACTAGATATTTAAAAATTCATTGATGTACCGGTACTTTAAGCGGTTTTAATTTTATACCGCTAGTCAAAGAACTTTTTGATACCCCCTCGTAGTCACTGGTTACTTGCAAAATTAATTGATAAGAACATCTCCTGCATGTACAAAAAAACCCTCCGAAGATTATATCTGAAGGATGCTTCACCTTTTGATTGACAATACCTATGAACTTTTTTTCGTGACAGTTTTTTTTCCAAAAATCTATCACGATACCAATGGGTATATATTGCGCCCATTCTTTAGTTAACCTTTTTTTTTTTTTTTTCGTGTGTAGTAGAATTAATTCAAAAACTTAATGATAAGGGCGATGACTTTAACATTTCTATAAGTAGGTGATGCAGTTGTATGTGTTAATAAGGGGAGTATACGATTGATTGATAAATTGATTGTAAAACAATTTAACATACAATCAATCGATCATCATATACCCTTATTAACACTTATCACATGTCCATGGAATTTATGCCTACCAGCTTGATGCCATGCGAAAATATATACGTACATGTATGTACGAACAGTTTCTTAACCGGGAAAGCTGTGAACAAATAATTGATGGAACAGAGATATGAAATTTCTTGTTGAAAGTCGGCATTTGATAAGTTCCTTGGTCGATACAATGACCTTATTTGACTTATATATCATAATGACAAGGTCATTGTATCTACGGGTACCTTATAACTTCTTAGTACATGTGTAAGCTTGATTTCAGTAAGCAATATTTATTTTCCTTGACATTTTTTTTTCTCTAATTTCATCATTACAGAATTAAGAATCTGAACTGGAAAAAATATGATATGCAGTAGTTACATTAACATATTACCCGAAAAAGCATTTCGTCACGTCTTAAGCTTCTTACTTTACTGTTTTTACTTCTTACTTAACTGCTTCCGTTAATATTTTGCAATTTTAATTTATCTGTAAATCAATATGTACATAAATTTTTCGAAACAAACTTCTGACAGGATTTGGGTAATTTTCACACATGCAGACAGAAGGATGTAGAAATCTATAATAAGAAATCGATTGGTCATTAAAAGCATTGCATTCAGTAGGCAATTAATAAACGGATTCTGAGTGATTCTAATATTAAGTGAATCAAGACGTAATGAGTGATTCATATACTATCGCTCTCATTACTTGCGCTTAACCGGAAATGAATTTCATAACTCATTCAAATGGTCTGATATTGTGTCACAGCTGTCAAATGAGCCTTGATTTATTTGCATGCTCAACATTTTTTACAACATACAAATTGATTTCGAAGATGGGTTGAAATTAGATAATATGTTTGTCAGAAAAGATTTCATGTTTCTTTAAATTGAATACTTAGATTTTTTTATAATAAGAGTTGACAATTACTCGAGAAAACCTTCGAAGGATACAAAAAGGTAAATTACATTAAAATTATTAACGAGTGTTAAATCATGGATCCATTATCTCAAAATTTACTTTTTACATTACATGTAATATTTAAAGCATTGCTATAAATTATACGGTAGCTTATTGTTAAATAATAAACACAGTGATAGAATAATAGGCAAACATTAATATATAAAGAATTCAGAAGTTGCATGCAACCTTATTACTGAATTTTATAACATGCATTAACGATTTTGTACGAATGAAATAAATGGATATAACGAACAGTATTCAAGCTCACGCTCAAAAGTCCATTAAATAATACAAAATAGGAGTAGTCCTCCAAAAGATCAAAGGTGGGATTAGGTGCCATGGAAGATTGAGCATCCCCTGCCGGCCGTTCACGTCGATACCCGCCGAGTGCTCCTTGTCATGATCGGGAAAAAACGGAAACATCCGTCGTCAATTCACTGTGTGCAAATAGTGGCCTAACATTTAGCATGAAAAACGTCAGTCAGGATTTGCCTCAATGATAAATTGTACATGTATTAGCTGACAAGGTCGACGTCATTGTATCGACCATAGAACTTACGAAATGATGACTAGACTTTAAACAAGATAAAGCTGATATTCTTGTTTCATCAACTTGTTTGTCAATAATTTACTTCGCTTAAGAAATTGTTCATACGTAGATCATGTTCCTGCGTATCGGATCAACTGAGAGAAACACACCCCGTATGCAGGTTAATGAAGGTATATTACTGCATACGTAAGGGAAGTTGACGATTGAAAAGTTTTAGCCATTGCGTTTATCATATAGCCTAGTTGTTAGATTACCTTTAAAGTCTATTTAAAGTAAAATATCAAAATATGAAACAGATGTTTTATACTCTGTGGTATCTTTTATCTCAAAGTCATTGGGATATATCGTATCACCGTAAGAATGGAAATAACCATTGTTAATTGACAATGCCTTGTCGATATTATATAAATATTGCATGTAGTTGAGTGTAACATTGAAAATTTTCACCCCAAGAAAACCATTGTCAACCGAGGCGCAGCCGAGGTTGACAATGGTTTTCAAGGGGTGAAAATTTTCAATGTTACTCTCAACTACATGCAATATTTATTGTGTTATACTGAATGTTTTATACAAATACATATAACAGTGAGCCGTGCGCGCATGAATTCTGCGCAGTCGCTATTCCAAACTGCGCAGTCGCTATTTTTTGGAATATTACCCGTCGTCAAGCAATGTTGACAGTTGCTACGCAGGAGGGCGTGGCTTCATTATTCAGCGGGTAATAGTGTTTTTTAACAAATGTTTCTCGACGAATCAGATTTAAGTAATTTACATGAAAGTATAATATATTTAAATGTCGCGTTGAAGGCCACGGCAATTGTTTTCTTCTTTTCACGTACAAGATTTTGCACAAATTTTGCTTTATATGAATACAAAACAAGGTATGATAATAACTGCCCACAATTGGTGCCCATAAAAATTCCTATAGATTGTTGGAAGACTTGGTCTCCAAACACCACATAGATATTATCAATCAGAAACTCTAGCATCTTTTTAAACGTCAACTTCAGAGTGTACTATAAGAATGTTTTAACATAATAATTTTGCAAATGACCAATGAAAAAGTAAGTAAATACACTTATACGAGTTTCATTGGAAAAATTTTTAAATGTTATTTTGTCTATTGAAATAAGCAGCTGTAAATGATATAAATAAATCTATTGAAAAAGCAGCTGTAAATGATATAAAAAATCCTGGACTTCAATTTATCGTGGGGAAAAGTTGAAAAGTCGTTTTTAAGCAGTTGATCTTGGCAAAATATAGTGAGTTCAAATTTTCCTAAAAATTCCTTGGAACTTTTAAGTACCGGTATCTGCATATGTACATCTGATTTTACACCACTTCTCGAATATATTGATGCACAGTACTCTTGAAGGTTCTCCTTCACTACTGTTAATATCTTAGTGGGGAGTAAAGAAAGAGGGTTGCTTAAACATTTACTGGAACGCGCCATGTATGTTTGTAAGGATTTTTTTTAAAGTTTCGGTTTCGGAATCAAATATGGAGAGGGTATTTGAATTCATTTTGGTTATTTGGAATATTAAAATATTCAAAATTGACATAGGTTTTGAAGAATTTCTTCCTTAGAAAGAGAACGATGAGTATAAGATGGATGTCCATCTGTAGAATTAAATCCAAGTTCTTCTAAAATACAATTACATGTAATACAGTGAGCCTTACAAAGGAAGACAATGTTGTTACCTGCTTTGTCAGCAGGGATTAGTGCGGACTGATCACATAATCTATCTCTGTTTTCACTTCTAGAATATTGAATACAGAAGGATAGACGGTTTTCATATTGCCCCTCAATCTTTTAATACGTGATTGTTACATAGATCTGATACATTTAATCCATTTTGTCAAAGTGTCAACGTCTTCTTAAATTATACCTGGCCCATCGCCTGGTGTAATCTCCAACAAAATCCATAATATTTATGAAATTCCGACGTCAGTTGAAGTATCGGGGCTACCTATATTTTGGACCATCTAACATAAGTGATCTAAGGTCCTCATTATTAACTATACTTTACGTCACCAGTAATAACGTGTCCAGCATGAAAAAACTCGATTAAACAACTTCCATTAGTTCGTTTAAAAAATCGAGTATATAAACAGACGTTAAAATTTACAGAATCTGATGTAAACATATTGTGCTATTTCCTGTTTGTGGTAGACATGTTTTCATAGCAAACCTGCGGTTGAGTGTGTGACTATATTGGTAAAGTCACTTCATTCTGTTTTAGCAATTTTCTGAATAGACCAATAATGGTCTTAACTCCAAGATAATCATTATGGGATCACGTTCTTTCCTCATAAAATGACCGAAGACTGGCTTTTTGCCTATGTTTTACTGTTGTTTGCTTTTAATATGCCATTTCTTAGAATAATATATTTCTTGATAACCATTACAATACATTACATTTACATAAGAATTCACACATTAAGATTTTTTGCGTATTGTCTGTGATGACGTAACAAGAATAGACTAAAGGAGGGATCGTACCGAATAGGTGAAAAATTGTTCACTGCTGATAATGTCATTAAGACCATTCCATTGTTATTTTATTTCAGAATTCAATCATGGAATGCTCACAGGATTGGCTTAATCCTCAATATAGGGGTAATAAACTCATTTTTCAGAAAACAACAATTTATTTTTTTTCTAATTTCAATGACTGATATTCAAAAAAGTAACCTTAATTTTTTATAAAGATTTTAACAGAAAACTGTAAGAAGTGCAATATATAAAAGCTGCAAAGAAAACGCTTCATCTCTTTAGATCTAGATTTTGGGGACTCATTATTTCTATTCAAAATTAATCAAAGAATCCTAATCTTTTGACTTGTGTTTATGTATCCTTTAGTTTGATTTATTCAAAACATCAACAAGTAATATTCTTCCTGCAGCTTTCAACTATTGGAAGACTCATTTATGCAAGTTTAACTATGTCAGAATTATAGTATCGGGATAAATTTAAAACGCAAACTTGTTCTTTCATCTTAAAATGATAGTCAAATCAGCATTTACAGCGTGTCTTGTAAAGGTCCATCCCTAATGGCACCATCTCTGCAAGTTTAATCACTCTATAGCTTATATATTCTACAGGAAATGGAACTGTTCTGATCTTGGAATAAAAGTCCCTTTATTATCAAGGAAATCTAGAGGTATTGTGAGCAATGAGCTCACTAAATAATACCCCCCCCCCCCCGCTTCCCATATGGTTATAATGACAAAGTCCTTGTTTTGCTCAGGCTGGAATTCCCAAAATGTGCGTCGGATCAAAAAATAATATAGGAGGTGACAATATGTAATACAGATTCTGTGAAAGTTTCATTAAATTTCACTCAGTGGTATAAGAGGATTTGCGGAGAAGAGACGGGTACCCCAAAGCGTAACAGACAGACGGACGTACGGACAGCTGGACGGACAGACATACTGATTACTATATACCCTCCCGCTTTTCAAGCGGGGGTGTAATAAATGTAAGATTCAGTATCCAAAGCAGGTTTAGTAGTATGCATCCGAAGAAAAATTATCCTAAGGGTGTATTATATTGCATTTTAAGTTATATCAACAGTTATACAGCTTTTGTGGTCGTAAGATGAATGAAATTTTAAATATGTGTGCAGTGGGAGTGCCATAACCAAATAACATGTACTTCTAAATCTAAATATCTTTAAAATGGATTTTGTAGAGCATTCAGAAAAAGCATAATTTCCAGCAACGGGGATGCAAGAGTAATTATTTAACCTTTACCGATAATTTGCACGACAAAGTGATAATTAGTTTCTTTTCCGGTCAATTTGCCTCAATTTCTATGAAAGTATATCCTTTAGTTCAGATGACGATAGTTTTACAATCTAGAATTGTATTGTATATGTTAATTTGAACACGCAGATTTTACGTGCAAATGTTCACGAAGATAGAGTTAGTAGGCGAAGGTAGTAAATGAAAAGACCTTCACTAATGGCTTACTTCACTTCGATGACTTGACAATTTTTGAAGAAAAAAATCAAAGGCGTCTGGAATATGATACATAAATGAAATTATTTTGGAATGGCGAAGATGAAATAAAGATTTAAGTGTTGAGTTTCTATGGAATACTTGACAAATGACTTCTGTTATAAAGAACGAAATATAAATAACGTCCTTCACTTCGTCTAGGGTAATTCTCTTAAATAAAAAGGTATTGCTGCAAGGGCACCCACACATACGCTGTTGCTTACAGCTAAATACAATGCCCAATTGATTTAAAACCTACGTTTTTCAGTCACCCTTGGACAATATCATTTAAAAAGGGTGGAAAAAATTATTTTTCTCAGAAAACATAACTGCAAAACGATTCTGTGAACAAGATATACATCACTGACCTCAGAAAATTCAGAGGTGGGATTAGGTATCTAGAAGTAAGCCTTTCCCGTTAATCGGTGAAACCCACTGTAAGCCATGCATTAGCGGAATATTTAGTATAAAAACAACGGAAACATATATGTGTACAATACGTATGGACTATTCAATCAAATTGAATCTATATAAACTGTACAACCTAATAATTAGTGACCAGTTAATCTGATAATAAGGTCATCAAAACGACCAAAGATAGTACGAAATGTTGACTTTTAACGAGTTCGAGGTTCTTTAAATCCCAGTAACACTAACTTATCTGTCAATAGCTTGCATTTGCGTTTGTTTATGATTTATGGCCATATAATATATGGCACTGGGAACACGTGCATCAAATAATTAGGGTGACATGTAAACAATATGCAAGTGGTAGCGGAATATTTCTAAAAAGATTACTTAAGAACAATTTTTCACAATGTTTCAGATGGATCAATGAAATGCGAGTGTGTTTTATTGCCAGTTAGGCATATTTTCAATTGATCCTGGAATTTATTAATTCAGTAACGCGACCTGAAATTGACTATAAATTTTAAAAATTTCTATCTATTAATTGGAAAAGCATTATGAGGAGTCTTATTTCTCCTAAAGCTTCAATAATAATGTTTATTAAAAATATATACACTAATAAACTTTCTAATCATATAAAATTCATTCACTTCGGCTTAAAGATTAATAATATATAAACCCATTCTAGGAAATTCAAAACGCTTTTTGTATACTGTAAAAGAGATTTTTCGTATATTTTCTTGAAATTAAAGGAAATTTATTTAAGATATATGTCGGCTACTGACTAAGCATTTATATAAGTAGCATGAGAGTAAGTTTTTGGGGTTCAGATTAAAAGGATATTCACCCATAACTTACCATGTGCAAAGTGTTAGAAACAAAACACATTTTGTAACATCTTCCATTGAGACCCAGAAACAGATTTCCAGTGCAGAGTAGTGTAAAAGTTTTATGAATCCCCATCAATCACTAGCTTTATGATGGCATTTGAAAGATTGGATAATTGTCTTTAAAATTACACCACGGTGTAATATAGCATCCAGCTCTTTCTTCCTTCTTGTAAATCAGTTAGGACGGAGATAAAAGATTTCAAGAGAAGTGTAATTTAATTTCGTATTGAGATGGAGAAAGAAAAGAAAGGCTAGATTGAAATTGAAAAACTTTATTCTGATTAAAAAAAAAACAATATCGTTTTCTGATAGAAGACCTTATCATCTGATAGAACGTTGCGTTCTTAACCAATTTCAAAGTCCTTCAAATATCAAAAATAAGCAATTTCAAAGTCCTTCAAATATCACAAATAAGCACATTTGCTATTATTGTGTTTAGTTTTAACAGCAAATCTTTTTTAAAGGTACAGAAGCATAGGCATACGAATTGAAAAGAATTTTTTTTAAAAATGTTAAAGCAGATGTGAACAAGATTGAGCATGAATCTTTCCGTTTGGGAATTTTAAATTCTGACTACTTATTTTAAAATCGATGACTTAACAGAAAATAAATACAAGCAATATAAACCACATTACATTCATTTTGTCTTTTACAAAAAAAATCTCGTTTATCGAGAAAATCAACAATTTATCTCAGCTCCCTCCACCTTCTAGCATGCAGACAGACACAACCCATAACGGCTTGTTTATTTTTAGAATTATTTTAGTCGCCCATGTAGTCGCTGTGGCGCATAAAAATAAAGATTTAAAATTTTAATCTTATCTTTATCATGCTTATCAAGAACTGATATGAAACAATGAAATGTGTTATGGGGTTTGCAAGAGCCAAACGGTGGTATACATTTCGTTTCGTTGAAAAAAAAATCATATATTTGACCTGTATGTACTTTTTGTACAAGCGACCGATATTCAACGAGTGATGCTAAAAAGATGTTCTTCTCCAAGGTTTATTTGTTTTTTATCGTGTTATACAAAATAAATGCATTCCGTAGATTGATTTTGCTTTTTCTGCAGATACAATTTACTGTAAGTTTTGCTCTTTCAAACATTAATGTTCGTCAACCTGAACTGACCATCCTCTGTCTCAGTGGAAAGGGGAGAAGTTTTTTGAAGGTTGTGTGCACAATTAAACTTTTAATTATAATAACTGTGAAATTTCATCAGAATTGCTTTATCCATCTGAGAGAGAAGTAGTCGACCAGACAATTAAGTGTATGTGAAATATTGGTTTCCAAGTAACATGTTAAAGTCTCTAGGATACATTTATTTAATTTCTACAATCTGAACACTAGAACCCTTTTTTCATTTTACTTATACAAAAAGATATCGATAATAATTTTTTACTCTCGCATGTTGTTTACATCATTAATTTCATGAACACAAAATGATAATTTTTTTTTTCGTCGTATGCAACTTTTGTACTTGAAATGATCCAATCAAATTTTCACAGCTCATTAGTCGTGCGAATCTAGCTGTTCTTTTGTAGATAGAAATTAATACACTAATAAGACCAAAAGTATAACCCTCACGACTAAAAACAAAAGTCAATTTTATGGTTGGAAAACAGCAGTCTTCCTTTACAAAACACATGATGAATCCACTGAAGCCATAGATGAGGTGTAAAGTGTATTAATTCATCATTATTGCGCTCTAATGGAAAGACGACAGAGGATTCTCAGCTAATGAGATTCAGAAACACGCGGGATAGACGGAATAAGATCTTATTTCTGTTTTCTTGATTGCATTCTACACATTTAAACAAGAACTTTTCTAAAAATAAAAGCATTGTGACAAAGCTAATTTTCATGGGCGTCCCTCCGTGGGGCAGTTTTCTCTTTATTGTATTTCTGTTTTGTGTAAAATATACATTGTTTTTATATAGTAATGCACATCACCATGCAATTCCTCATTAAAAATTTTGGCAAAAGAAGCATAGATATTTTCTTCGCATTAGAACGATTCAATATATATCCTCATTCGCAATATGATAAGAAGTTCGATGGACGATAACACAGAAAAACTAAAGCAAATTATAAAGAAAGCAATTTACGCCTGGAGACAGCCCAAGCTCAATTTAATCTAGTATGTTATTTACAGTAGGCAAGTACATGTAGTAAAGAATAGAAAAAGAACTTTGAAATACATTATGCCGCCCGTGTTGCGCAGTGGTTTGAGCGTCTCCTCTGCAACTGCAATTCTAACGTCGCGGGTTCGAATTCAACTATGGGACGTGGAAACCGGTGCTTCAGACGTGACTGGATTAACCGAGGATCCTTGTCGGAGTAGGTGTTGGCAAGAAAATGTTCCCTCATTGCTCAATGGCCTTAAGAACTGAGTATAGGACAAAATATGTTGCTCTTCATCTTCTTCTCAAGTATAATCAATGTTTAATCATACAGAAGCATCCAAATGAAATGCGGGTTGTGCATTTACAATAAGAATCAGGGTTTTACATTGGAAAACTTATGAGCACTTTTCATATGTTAGCATCCACAAGTGGTGCATGTTTTTATTTGTTCAAATCATGACCCCACGGGGTAAGGTTAGGCCACACTTGGCAGTCAAAGTTTAACATAGAAATAATAAATATTTTTTTTCTAAATATTTTTGGCAACAGAAGGAAAACCATGAACAGTCCTATTATATGAAATCATACCCATGTAATGTCAATTCACGTATATCTAGTTTATGGTGGTGCAACAATGGGCGATCAAGATTTTACATGGGATCCTCTCGAGATAGGAACTTAAGACATGTTTAATCATATTTATATGGCAGCATCATCATTTATTGTGGAATTAAAAAAAATGTTTAAATTATTCCCCCTTGGGAGTTGGATGGACTACAATGATACAGCAAGGATCAGCTGTATTTAATATTTTAAAAAGTGCATAATTTAAAAAAATCGATTAAGAAACATGACATGAAAAAATTCTTAATTTGTCTGCAAAGAATAAAAATTACACGGTTTTTTGTTGTTATTGAAATGTACTCACGTGTGTTTTGCTGCAAGTTCCCTAGCAACATGTGCACTTAATACATTAGCTTTAATTAGAATCATGATTAGGGTCTTGTGATTTGGTGCTAAGTTATAGGAAAACACTTTTCCAACTTCCTACCGCCACTTAATCAAACAATGTATAAAACGTATAAGACGCCCTCTTATTTCGTGACATGAGGTGTAAATAGGCTTCACGCCATTAATATTATGAGACTGGAGTTTAACAGTAATTATTAACGACAGATGATATAGGCAAAACAATGATTTTGATATCCTTTACAAAATATTATGTTTACAATCCGCTCAGATGAGAGCATGTTTAATTATCATTCATGTTGATTTTCCTATTCACTCTTTTTATTCAAAAAACAGCAAAAAAATTGAAAGACTTGAAAAAAAGTAAGGGAGAAAATTGTAAAAGTGTGGTGCAAGGCAAATGATGGAAGAAGTTTAAATTGTTGAATTCTAAAGCTTTACAAGATTTGAATTAAAACAGAAGGAAAGTTTTACACCTTCTTTTTGCTTGGAGGGAAATTCGCTTAAAAATTTAAGTCGAAAAAACTTGGGTTGCTTCTTGCATATCTGGAAAGAATAAATGAAATTAAATAAGCATAAGATTGATGTTGAAAGACTGTTATTTTATTCAAATTAAATTCATACATGCATGTGAACAATGTATACAATGCAAGAAAACAAGACAATGAAAACGAATAGAAAGTCTCCATTTTTCAATATCAATTCTAAATTATATAATTATAAAAATCAAAATTATATGCAAAATAGAAAAAAGAATGCCCGTCCGCCACAACATTGAATATAAAAATCCTTTTTAAAAAATGATTTCTATATCCTTTTATACGTTCAGAAAATAGAGAAGTTGCTCTTCTTGCCATTAAAAGCAATAACTTTTAAGTATACAGAATAAATTTATAATGAAATGTAGCTCATGAAAATCAAATTTTCATAAATCAATAGTGTTAAAACTTTAATAGTTCCATTGTATCAAAATGATATCTGCTCTTAAGTTATTTAAAAGAAACATTATGCTGATCTGCGCCGAGGAGGGGTTGAAAGTAAGTACGTGTAAGACCATCTGGTTGCTATTTCCGACTTTAACCTTGCATTTTCAAATTTCACAGTTAGTTATTATGAATTAATTTGTTTTCTTTCGTACTTTATATTTTGTCTTTCCCAACTGAAAAGTTGATAATTCTAGTATATAAATTTGCAGTATTATTCTTGGCTTTTCCAGCTTTGTACGTCCCTATGTGCTTAATATTCAAACTCTTTGACTCTGAAATCGCGTTGCTCTTCTATATAATTATATTAATCATTATAAAATAATATAAATATTAAATGTAATTACGACAGAAAGAAACAACATCTTTTATAAAATCATGTCCATTTACAAACCACCATATGTACATGTATGCCATCTTTTTAAAAAGGTATGCTTGAAATGCTCTCATTCACGTACTTATATGAAGTAATTATCTATAAACATATAAAAGAAATAAAGGTTTTTAACTGGAACGTCAAGCTGAAGATAAAAAACAAAATATCATTGCTCACCAGTTTGTTTCCGTGTAATACATATGCTAAGTAAAAAGTTGGAAAAGCAAAAATAAAGGTGGAAATTAAAAACTTTACACAGTTTGAAATCAAGATAAAATTTGGAATTGAAATTTCAACGTTAGAGAAATCAAATTTTAAAGTTCAAAAGACCATATTTAACGTGGGAAAAGCAAACTTTGACGTTGAAAGGACCAACTTCAAAGTTCAAAGTACAATTTTCAAAATTGCAAGGAAGTACATCTACCAACTGTTTGTTTACGACGTTGCACTCAAACGTGTTTGTTGACTTGAAGAACTTCAGGTTTACCCCTCACATTAAGGTGCTGGTATAAATACTCTATCAATACTCTATGGGAAACATAGGCAGTTAGCGTTCATTGTGTTTTTAGTTTATTCACTCCAGTATTAGTTTTTATTAAACAAAGAGACTAAATTCTGATCTTGCTTTGAAATAAGCTTTCACTTACAATAGATCGTCAATGAAGCTCAAATCAAAAGTACCTCAAAAGTATGAATGTCTTCACACATTATTATTTGAAAACAATGACTTTTTTCGACTTGTTAATCGAAAAGGGCAATTAACCTTTTAGAAAAAACGTATAAAAACAAACGGAGTAATATGAGCAAACGTAGCAGGAAATGCATGGCTCAGATATCACTCAGCTGTGAATTCTAGATGGTTATCTGATGTTTCATCGGTCACTGAACCACTAATTTATCATTCACTTCTAACGCACACAATTTGAATGAATACTTCATACTTGAATTAGTCCGAGATAACTTTTTTTCTTAAATTATAATTTTACAATTTTACAGCGTAAGAGGGTTAAATTATTTGTACATAATTAAAAAGCTGCATTTTTTAAATGGGTTGATTGATTGCAATGGTTCTATTCCCATGTAACTTGTAAAAAATCTTCTCTCATTGTTTCCCAATAGAGTTGGTAACTTCGTCGAGTGAACACAACTTGGCATCAATTTTTGTCACTGTATATTACTTGTGTTTCCCATTTTAGACAATTTTGTCACTTTTACATGCTCTTACTTCAAATGAAACTTGTGTTAATGTGGTAAATCCATTCAGTTTTTCATTCAGTTTTGTATACGTTAATTGGTTTTCGTTTAAGCAATATTTATTAAACAAAATTAGGTTTGTATATAAATGCATTTTGATTTCAACAATGTTCTGTATTAAACTGAGCATTCATTAGAGCATCCAAATGACACATTTCAAGGCTGATAAAATATACAATTATTTTTCAACTCCCACGCCATTCACCCAAAGAGTTCCAGTTTATGGACATGTGTATAGTTTAGAACTACAATGAGATGCCTTTGTCCCTGGATGTCTGTACACTTTTTAATATTAATATATTATTAATATTAAATGCAATTCGATGTAGCTTCCTCATATTATAAATCAATGTATTTATTATCATTTTAGTTATGTCATACATACAAGTTTTCGTTATCAAAAGCTTGAAATTCGACTTGAAAAAAATCTCTTCTGAAAAAAAAATCAAAATGAATATATAATTTATATTTTCTTTTTTTTTTTTTACATTTGGACTTACTGGGAACACAACTTTGCATTTGAGCTGATTATTGAAATAAACATACAAGATATCCAGTACAATTTTGTGTAATTACTATTTCGTTAATATGCAATATATAATTTATTAAATTTTTTTGAAATTATTAAATCTTTAATTTTTAAAAAGGATTTAGTAATGTATCCTTTTCTATCATCTAAATTAATACAATTATAATTGTTTGGTACATGTCTACTTGTATGTTCATAAACGAATCATTAAACTTTACGAAAACTAACACCCCTCTTATTCAGTTCACGTGAGAACGGAACTTCATTCGTGAAAATTCTCAAAATGATAACATTTGACAGAATCAATTACACTTACCTCTCCTCTCTCGATCTATCCGGCTAAATAGGCTACTATCATATTTTATTCACGATATCATTGGAGTTCGATGTCTTCTGAAACGGATACCAAACTTGCCAGGAATGATACTGCAGAAATGGCACGTCGTTTCCTTCTCGCTCTGCACTCCGTTGCTGTCTTTACACTGCCGTTTTATGACAATATTGCTGCAACAGAGGTATCTAGAAGTGTTAATGTAAATGTATGTTGTTAATAATGCCTATATTTAATTAACAAATTAATATTTGCTAGAAAAATGATTTCCATGAGCTCACCAAATTAAAAAGAGATTTGACGTATAATTCACTTCTTATCTTGGTTTCCTCCTCCGTAGACGCTACTGTATCTTATAATTGAGCAAAACATTTATGCTTTGAAAGTGAACATGAAACATTAGAAGCATTTGAATATGTTTCTTTTTTCTATTTTTATAAGTAGTAAATCAAATATGTAATTTTATGAGCAAATACTTATTAAACAATCTGAATTTTGTATTTGCAAATTCGCTATAATACTGAATGGATGTATTTTTTTTTTAAATGTTCCATGTAATTTTGGCAACTAGTAGCCTGTTTTGCAACATATCTATCTACTTCATACCTCATATAGGAATTGTATGATATCTGTTCTGAAAGTAACAATTCCATAATGTGTCAAGTATCAACTGATGAAGGCATCGAAGTAATCACAGACATTCTACAGGTCTGGTATACAGGGAATGTTCACTCATCCATGCCACCTGATTTTTGGAGGCCTGTATTTGCTCTGCTCCAATTTTGTTTTGTTAAATGGATGTTTGAACTGTATTTTATATGAAATTTTGGTTCTTTGTTTAGAACTTTTAAACATCATTTTTGAGCCCCCACCCAACCCCCCTGAGAAAATATTTTGAAAATTCCATATCTTTTACACGTATGCTTATTGACTTAATCTCATTTGCACTGTAAACTAAATCAAAAATCACCCCCTCTTCAATGCACACCCATCATTACGTGGCAATAAAAGTGCAATACAAGTCTTATAATTGATTCAAAATGACAGATGACAGATGTTCTATACTTTGACTTAAATCTTCGAAATCATTTTGCTATTGGGGAACTGGGTGACAAGGAGTTAGGTAATGGCGACTGAAGGTTTTAATCCTTATGATACAATTTCTTTGATTCCAGCACCTTTACACTGACCTTTTCA
The DNA here is from genome assembly GCF_032062105.1 of Saccostrea cuccullata. NCBI lineage: Eukaryota > Metazoa > Mollusca > Bivalvia > Ostreida > Ostreidae > Saccostrea > Saccostrea cuccullata. Next base: position 140,279 of record NW_026924059.1, on the reverse strand, counting down.
TTATTGATCATTATTGATATAAACCCACATGGAATTAATTAGATATATTTTTTTTATTTTAAAAAATGTGTTAATATTTTGCTTATTCCTCTTCAAAGCAACCCATCTGAAAGGATAATGCGGCACCGTCGTTTTGGTTTGTTTTTTTTTAAAAACAACATTTGTAATGCTAATTAATCTAGTAGGACACTTCGAAGTTTAAAAAAATATGTCTTGAACAGTACATCTAACTAAGGACTTAAAACGGTCCTGCTAGATTAATCGTGGGTACTTCACTCAACTCGATAAAATATTTTTTTTAAAAGGTGTCAACAATTATGTTATATCGACCATTTGCATGTCTGATTCCAATGAAATCCTCGTAGCCAGATTCATATATTTGTATATTTATCATAATTCTATTGATGTAATTAAGGTCAGATGTGCAACATGCAATCGACATAACTATCTATTTCTGAGGTCTGAGTGATATACCTTCAACTCGAAATCCAGCATATAAATATACACACTACAATACCTTCTAATTTTTCTAATAAGATTTTTGGCAGCACATTGTTCACGTATTCCAAGAACTATCTTCGAATCTGTAACTTTTTTTTATCATGAAAGACCAGTTGTTGTGTAAAGGTAATAATAAATAGTTTATCGATATAAAGGAACTAACTGATTAGTGCTTCATAAAGGCTACAGACTTCGCAGCTGAATCAATTCGGAATCCGCCTGTGCTTCGAACAGGTTCTCTCTCTCTCTCTCTTTCTCGGATAGTATTTTTTGTCTTCATATGCAAGGTGCGTTAATTGGAGAATATCAAGATTTCGCCAAAACATATTATTAATTGCAAACTTTTACTATTGCAATCCTAACAGAATATGCCAATTTCATATTTTGGAAAATAATATTTCAATGTGAAGGTAATTTTTTTTTCTGCATTTAGAAAATCTTTTAAATTTAATTTTCCCTAATTAAATTGCAATTACAAAGAAAAAAAATACTTCTCTCTTTTATGACATACATCACAACAAACAAGTATATAATTTCATGTTCTTTCAATTAGTCATATTTTATTCCCACTCTTAAAAAAATTTGAATTGAAGTACATGTATTGCCATTCTGGATGTCTTATTTACGAATTCACATAAATATTGGATTGAAATAGCATGGATAAGATAAATATTTCTTATCTCTGCCATAGGACTTGACATTTATTTATAAATGCTTTAACCCCAGTAGTTACAAAGAGGAGCATTCAAATTCTCAACATGTGTGGTCGTTTTAAGTTTTAATTAAAAATTAAGCATTCATTATTTTCTGGAAAAGAAAATTATATATATTCAATTCAAATTGGTCTTCGCAGCATTAATTAAAACAAAATTCTGTATAAATTTGTCAAGTAGAACATGAAAACTAGGGTTAATGAACAAATTTGATGAACTTTAATAATCCGTTTCTTTTTGTTAGTTTGGAGTTAAATTTAAAGTTAGGGAATTGTTCTTTATTATATCTTCTTTATGAATTGGTTAGAAATTTCCTAGCTATAAGAAATGAACCTATTGTCATCTGCTATTAAAATTCCAGATGGATTTTAGATAAACAGTATCCAAATGAGTATAATTTCTTTGACATTTTGAAATTATGCTGCTGCTTTTATCATGAATAATATCTCTATATTATCTTTATATCTCCGAATCCCAAAGCAGGAAGTAAACGTTTATTTTATTTCTATTATAATTTTGTAAATTCTTTTACGATTGCAAACTTTTTAAATTTAGAGCTTTACAAAATGTTTTATAAAATGTTCTAAAAAATAGCCAAATTTTTATATTTTTCTTGAATTTGTTTTTCTCTTGATATTTGACAATACTTAAACTGTAACTGCTTCTTTTCTAAAATTCAAATGAAAGACACTTAAAGCAATAAAGAAAAAAGAAACGAAATATTTTTACTCCACCTAGTTGAATTTTCTTTAATTGCTTGGCTAATTATCAAAGATATTTAAAGATATGATACGAAGTGTTGAAATAAAAGGCCATTGTTCCCCAATTATTGATGCGCAACAACAAATTACCAGGTGCCATTGAAATTATCAATTTAATATATAATTTGCATACTCTTCCCAGATCAGTATCAGCTAATCAATACTGTTATGCATTTTTTCAGAAACACGCACATTTTTAATGGCAAAATTATGCTATTTTTTTTTTCACTTATTGTGATACAATGGTAGTGTGATGAAGAATTTCAATGATAATACAGGTATTGTGTAAATGTTTCACAATAATCTAAATAGTATACACTTCCCACTCACAAACAGTGGATAAACGTTTTATTATACTGATGTATAATATAATTTCAGAGGTTTGATTTTTTTTTTTGGAGTGAGATAATATAAATATAATCTGAAATCCTGATGACGTCACAATACTACTGAAGTCATTATGACATCATCAGTCAATAAATTTATCGCTGGAAATCAAAATTCTGGAGGCAAAAATTGCATGAAACTTTTCCGAGGGTGGATAGCAAAAACTATACCCCGGGGTATAGCTTTGCTATGCATGAACTATAAAAGATAGTTATTTTACTTCTGACCTTTATATAGGAAACATTTTAACAGAAGCATAATAATCCATTTTACGAGGGCCGTTCAAAAATTACGCGGACTGTGCTATTATTTACTCTTACAGACGTCATATAGTTATGAAATTTCACAGAAATATGTATCTTAAAGATTCCAATAAATTTTGGGCAAAATTTCTGTAAAAAAAATTCTTTTATCGGTATGTTGATATCGTTGATGGAGAGGTACGGCGCAGGACAAAAAAATTGAAGCAAAAGCATGCGGATTCAAAAATTTAACTCATTGATTTTCTAAAATTCGCGATATTTTTCAACAATTTTCTCAAATGTACCTTTAAATTGTTCTATTATTATGTATTTAGATTTCGGACGTAATATTTGAAGTACTAATAGAAATATAGTGATTTTTCTCTGATGCGATTCCCGTGAAAACGACTGTGAAAATGACGTCTCCTGAATTGACGGCGCACCACTTTTTTGTTAAAATATGTGTAATGCTTGAGATATATGCAACATAGATCCAAAATATGCATAATAAAACATGTAGTAAACTAGGCTACTCATGACATTCGTCAACAAATAGCAAATTGAAATTTTAGACCGTAAGACCTATGTAAAAAGGCTGAACGGGAGGACGAGAAGAAGATTATCGACAAAATCTTTATCCAGACTGTAAAGAACGTGATTGAGAGTACCAATATCACACTATATCTCATTAGTAGTTTTTGGTTTTAAAACAAAAAAAAAGAATATTCTTTACTTGTTTAATAGATTTTAAGCTTGACAAGAAATAGTGTTTTGATGTATATAAGGTAACAAACTATACAGGTACTCAAGGGAAAATGTTGCTCAATCACATATTTTTTATAATGCTTGTGACGTCGAAGATTTTACTGCGCCCTGACTTAATGGTATGTCATGAAAAATCACTCAAAATTAATACCAATTTACAACATTTTGATATGAAATTTTGAAGACCATATAAGTAAAGACTCTTTTATATTATTTGTGAAATTTTGCCCGATTATGTCGTCAAATATTTCTTCTGTGCAACAAGTCCGCGTAATTTTTGAACGGCCCTCGTATTATATACATGTAATTGCAATCATACTTAGGCACTGTTAATATTCTACATTCCTTCTTGTAAACCGAGTGTCACGGCTTGCAATAATCTTAACCGTCTTAAATTCGACACAACTGGATACGTACCTCTCATTTATGCAATGCATCCTATGTAGATCATTTTTAACTCTGTATATACATAAACCTACACAAAAAGTATTTCAAGGTCTAGAGATTTTTCTTTGTATTTATTGCATATTTTGTTCTGTAAGTAAATAAAAATTGCAATTGATGACCCGTTTATCCTGTTGTTTCGACCTTGCAAGCTCCCGTTAACATTAGAGTTCGCTCAAACAGTTTAATAGCAAAATGTAATAATGTACGCCCAAGCGCTGAAAAATCGAATGAACTGCAATAAATTTGAATTGATAATTGTTATAATTTACATAAAACATTGCGATACGGTCTTCCTCAAAGGAAGAAACATTAATAGATTTTGTTTATCGGCATTAAATCTTGTTTTAGAAACGACAGCTGCAAGGGGCCACAACTGGAATTATTTGTGATGTTTTTGTATTGGAGATAAAAATCATATATAAACAAGGAGTAATGCGAAAGGAAATGATGGAAAGAAATAATCATAAATCAATTTTCTTTGACAGCAGATTAAAGATTAACGTATGTATACATTTAAAACTTGCAAACACCTCTAAATATAAGTTTTCAAAAGGTTGCCCCAAATCACGATTGCTACTGCCTTGAAAAGATGAAAATGTTATAATGGTTTCCAAATTCTCTTTTTTTAATTACTAATTATTTCAAATTTAGATTAGCAATGATAGAAATTTGTATCATTTTTCCTTGTAATTTATCTACTAAGTAGGTCTGTAATGATTGCAAATTCCTAAAGGATCAAGAAGACAATAACCTTGCACTCGGAATCATTGCAAACGGGACATCACTGAGATTTAGTCAATTTAAATGAATAATACTTCTTCTGTTATGTATTTATCTTCAATTTCAATACACAACTGTTCAACTTAAATTGACTAAGCTTATTCTCAGAGTATTGCATAATAAATTGTACTTACTTGGCATTAAAGTCGTCTTCTTAGAAGGCCAAAGGCCATAATTTCGTCAAATATCATCCTAGTGGGAGAAATGCAAACTTCGTCTGTAATTAATCAAGGTACAATAAACTCAATATTAGCAACCAAATATAGAAATCAAATCAAACGAATGGATTGGCAGACAGAGGGAGAGCTTATCAAGTAGCCATTCTAGGTTTGGTTATTCAAGCATTTCTGCCCGCTTCTAACTACTTTTTATGTTTGAAATTTAACCATCTAAATCAAAATTTAGCTAATTTAGACAAACAGATAGATAGTCAAATATAATCACCGATTGATTGATTGATTTATTACTTGGTTGATTGTTAGTCTTTTACCCCCTTTTCGAGAATTGTTCATTGAGATAGAGGCGTCAACATACCCTGGTAAAGGGCTTCAAATTTATACCTTAACTCGGGCCGTTGAGCGGTAGGGGATCATCGTTCCAACGCCTGTCGTAACACTGGACCTCGGTTTTTATTGTTTTATTTTAAGTACCTGCGAATTTCTCTACAAAATGTCGCGCGTTTGAAGAAGGAAGAGTTGCTATCTATTTTTGAAAGACTTATGTCAGGGGTTCGAACCCTCGACCTTGCTGTATCATGAAGCGAGCGTTCTACCGACTAAAATTTTGTACTCCAAGACGGACAAATTACCGAAGAAAAAAACTGGTCCTTTCCGGTTTCATCGATAAGAAATTTACAAATTGTAACTAGCTGATAGTTATTATGCACTAAATAGGATTTTCCGTTAAAAGCTGCTTAGATCGAAAATATCGAAAGTGTGATTTTTTAACTTTCATTTCTCACATCAGTTATCTAACATAATTCAGTTCTAAATATGACTCAGCAAAGTCGCTTCTTTCGCCAATTAAATGTGTTGTATAGTATTAAGAAAAAAGGAAAGATAAAAGGATTAATAGTTTTATAGAGAACACCCACTGAATTTAATGCAGAAAGTTCAGCGAAAGGTGGCAAGTGTTAGAGAGCGATACTGAGCTAGTGACACTTTTTATTTATTTTTACACGTGTATTGTAAAAACGCAATGCAAAGGGTTGAAAAACGGCCAATCGCAAACGTTTTTTAAAACAATCTAGAGCTCATTTGAACAGCATTTTATGAGATGGTACTCGTATATGCCAAAATGACAGCATAGTAAAGTAATGAAAGCATGTTTATTATTATTATTATTATTACTGACCCTCTTCCTCCGCCATTATATATTTACTTAAAAATTAAATGTAATTGATCTAAGATCTTGTCATAAAATGTGTCAACTTGGAGCATCATATTCTAAGAATCATGACAGAGATCTTCGTAAACTGATCTGCTGGGAAATCATCAGGACTGACTCACCATGCGTTGTGGCTCCGAATGATGCGGCACTGCACCTGAAATTCGTGATTTCCTTAAAACCAAACCGAAGCTTAGGAAACTGGGACCGAGGTTACACGAATGTCTTTTTAAATGATAAACAGATAGGGAGAACACAATTAAGAGCTCCTAGAAAGCAGCGATCTTCTTCAAATGTCAAACCAATCTTCAGCATCTTACAAAAATAAATTCTGGAAATTTTCAATTATTAAACCTTGCCCCACATTTAGTCACGTGTCTCTGACGTTCATCAAGGTGCAGTTTTGATAAACTTTTCAAGATTTTCTGCACGATGTGTTTATACGAGTTTTGACTGTGTTTGGCTTTGAAATATACATATACCTTGCACTTCAGTGTATGTTTGAAGATTGCTTTTCATCGGTCGATGTACTTGTAAAATTATTACATCTGTATTCTTTCTTCCATACCTTTATTATGTTGCTTTTGTGGCAACACAAATACTTTGCATCCAAATATTTGTCACTGTACTTTGTAACGTGTTATTCTCAAGCAAACTTATCATTAAAGAAATTCTTCCTTTTTCTTGTTTTAAATCCCCCAAAGCCATTTTATCATTGAAGAAATTTTTATAATTTCTTCATTTAAACCTGCCCCAAAAACGATTAAAAAGAGAGGGGGGTAAAGATTAAAATAGGCTCGAATATCTCACTAAACAACCCGTTTATCTGGCATTATAACTATTGGATTCCTACGTAAAGGATAGTTCATTACCAGTCTTTCCCCTTAAATATTCTGGCATAATAAGTTTTAACGCTCGGCCTAAGCTGTTGAATTAGGTGAGTCTCGTAGTCATTTATTGCAAAAATTGTCCAAAGACAACCAATAAATAGAAGTGGGGGATCAATAACTTTCCATGCCAATACCCTGGCAATAATTAGCCAGACTTCCTCGGATTTGGGGATATTGAGTTCACATGAGGACAATCCTTAGGCTTCGGACGAAGCTTTTCTTCAACTATTTATTCTTTACGCCAAATTTCGATAATCCTCCCTATAGTAATATCTATCGTTAGTATATTTGCTGTTAGAGGAGCAATATTAAGGAGACAGCAACGGAAACCATTAAAATCATTCTCTAGGTTACACATTGTTAATTTGCTATGCAAATGATGCACAAGGAACGTAATCAAGGCAGCTCCACTCTAGGCACCGTAAGCTAATAATTCTCCATCGCTGATCAACGAAAATCAGTGCCAATTCTTTGGTCCACTCACAAGTTATTTCTATCATTTACCCATAGATTTTATAGTACCGCTTATTTTTGCGAATTTTCTTTCTTCAATGCTTCAGAGGTTTTTATAGAATATGGAGTATCTGGTTAATTTGTTACCTTCTCGCGTGCCACGAAAGGTTCTTTAACAGGTGTTCTTTAACGCATTTATCACCTTTTTCTCTTTCTAATGATATAAATAAAATTGTTTTGGTCTTTTTTCGACTGTTGATTAGCGAGGCGGTTGCGATGTACTTAGAAATCAGCATACAAGTATACACAAGTATTGATTTTCCCTCAGTATATTGTTTTATACATAATTGATATACCTTGCAAACATTCAGTGCGTCTACACGAACAGAGGGGTAATTTTGACTGTTACTTAATTCAGGTAATTCTTTGTTTTTGTACTTATTTGTTTTGTGTTTGTTTCTTGTAATTATTTTTATGTTTACCTTTTTTCTGGAATCTTTTATTTTATAAGCATAGGTATTTACTTATTTGAATTTATTTAATATCTATTTATCTAATTGATTATAATATTTTTATATTCTCGAGACGCACTGTAATTTCTCAATCACATGTACGGTTTTCTGTTTCTTCGCCTCGTGTCCCATTTTCACTCTCATGTTTGCACGTCGTAGTTAATTCCCGGTTTAAAGCTGCATTTCTTTTACATGTGCTTTGCTCTGCCAGCATCTACTCCTCTTCTTGCCCTCGGGTTTCTTTATTTAATCTAAAGGACTGGTTTCCACACCCTGTAGTGAGATTGGAACCGTGGCGTAGGGAGAGACTACTTGTTTAGGACTCTAGAACGCATGGTTGTATATTTCTGCCTCCACTTGTCAGATAATTATTTGGACTTGTAAAGTCTTTATGTCGACTTTTCAGATAATAATGTTTTTGACCAGGAACTCAGATCTTGATATTAAAACTTATTGATAAAACTTACTGACATCTATCTATTTGACAATATTATATCTTTCAAGTTGGCTCCACACGACAAGTCAACATTTTCATCTGAACAGATGACAAATCATAAGCAAGTTTATATAATTATCCGAAAAGTAGCTTTGTCAGATATAATTATGTCAAGTATTTGTGAGTTAGTGGCATAAACAAGATTTAATATCAAGATACCGATTTCTTAGTCATTAGGACTATCACCTGACAAGTCGACATATGTATCCTACAAGATGAAATAAACATCTAACAAGTGGAGGCAGATATACTATATGCCACCGTAAGATTGAAATGTTCAACCAATGTGCCAACATAATGTACACGTACATGTGCCAATAAATGTTTTATGCTGTTTCAAGAAATTTCGAAAGCTATACACGAAGCTTTCTTTTTCAGGCATATTCAACGGTAAATACTATTCAATTATTCATCCTTTTTGCATGCCCCGTTATTGAAATATAGGGATGAGGGCTTCGTTTCACTTTTATCCAATTTACATCTCTATCTCTTTTTTCAAATCTGGATCCTCATTGATAACTTCAAAGTAAAATCAAAGTAACTGCACGAGTTACATATGTAATTAATCAGATTGTAGCAGTTGATTCAATGTAGAAACATCACCTTCAAGAAGATCATCTTTTGATTAGACAGATATATCAACACTCTTGCTGGGCTATAAACCTCCCACGTAATGATAATTCAAACAAAATGTTAAAATATCATCTTCTTATTAAAACATAAAAATTCATCCTTTTTCTTTCGGGCGCTTTATTGCATAAAAAACGCTATGAATTGCACATATGATTGCACATCGAACGGTGTCATACAAGATTAAGTAAATAATACAATATATGTCTAAGTGCATTGTGCTGTATTTCATTCGAAAGCTATTAAAATCTCAAAGGAATTGCAAGAAATAATGCAAACATACACTCTCCTAATTTCTTTTATGAATATTTAATTTTTTCGGGTCATTCATCATAAAATGCGGCTAAGTGCAGTACGAAAAGAGAAATGGGAATAATGCATCACAAGGCACTTCTGTGAAATAGATTATGTTTGAAAACCAAAAATAACATTAAATTTCACATTTATAACATTTCTTGAAAAAATGAATATACATTCAACAGTGCACAATGAAACAAACCAAAAATTATACTGCTTTTAAGAATTAAAAGGTGTCATTTATTTTTGTGCGTCTAGAAAAAAAAATGTCTTACAGTTATATACGTCAAAAAACAGAAAGAAAAAAGGTGAATTCTGAAAGGATTGTGTACATTTAAAACCCTTGGTTTTAAAATGCAGCAAAAAGCAGAAATCTAGATGTAAACACCGCTGCACGTTTAGTGAAAATGGGAAAGAAAACGTGTGATCTTTCCAACTGATCAAACAATCTTCAACACAAGACTTCTGGTGTTTAGAGAAGTTGTAAAAATATTTATTCACTTTACGGTCTACAAGACATTGAAATCCAGGCTTAAATTAGAGGATTTCAAAGGATTCTGATATGACTAAAGAGCATGCTTTGAAAATACACTCAGTTGACCTTACTTTCAGTAGTTTTTCTTTGTTACAAAACATGAATTTCCTAAGTTAATTCAATCAAAAAGAGAATTTTTCCCGACCAGATGTTTAAAGAATTATATGCATCTTATTTGCTATAATTAAATGTAATAAAATGTTCAAATTAAAATGTACAACTTAATAATTATAATAATATTGTCGACGTAAAAGAATAAGGTAAAAACAAACTTCCTGTATAAATTCCGTACCATAATAGAAGTTCACATATACTCTTTAAAGAGTTTTACTACAATTGGGAAAAATTTGTGAGAACTATAATATCTTTTTGACGAAATGTACATGGTATATGGTAAATACACTTGTTCCATTAAAATACTATGAAAATAAAGTGAAATATAAATGTCAAACATAGCATGAAATACATCAATGAAAATAAATGAGATGAGATAACAAAATAATGCACATTAAATGTATGCAAAGGTGTTTTGAGATCGTTCAGACATTTATCACTATTCTAAACATCTGTTTTCTTATTATTTGAATGTTAAGGGATTACTATTATATATTTTGAAAAATTAAACTGTAGCAAATCTGTAAAACGTTGTCGAAAGAGCCAAGGTTATCGTTGATTGTGGTGCTTGTAATTTTTCATCAAAAGCAATACATTGCAACTTTCTAAAAGAAGCCAGTTATTGTGAGAAATATACAAGCGCGCCAATCATAACGCATTCTTTGACGCACTATTTTTTATGTAAGCGGAGGAGAGTGAGTGAATAAGACCCTGAGGTGTCCATTTGATTCGTCGTACCTTAAGTTTGTCCCATATTTGATATAATTTAACGATTATATAATGTTAAGGATTTACAAAGAGGATAGAAATATTAAAAGTACATGAACATGATAAACTGTCTTTGCAGGAAATATATTATTCAATTCAAACAGTGTCTTTGTGTTATACCTGAATTCTCTATTGATTAAATAAAAGGTTTACCACCGTGTTTTTAACCCCTTGAGACAAAAAAGTTTAATAACCTCTATACTTCTGCTTGGCGCTGTAGCAAATATAATAACTGTGATGTACCCTTAAAACAAATGTCTTACATTTCATGTACTTTATTGCAAATGTTGCAATTCCGTCATTTACACATATTTAAGAGATTCAGTGAAAGCTTTCTATTAAAATTCAAAAATATTACATAGCAAAGTGTAACATCGTCAAATTTCTTTATGGTATTCGACTATCCTATCGCGCTTCTAAATTAACTAGGTGTTAAATATCAGGATAGGCTTAGAATTTCCCCAGGTGCTTTGTTTGCAGTGACCCAAGTGAGAACTCCCTTTTCTAGCATATTTTCAGGATTATCTGTTAATGTTTTCGAAATAATTTTCTGTTGATTTTGCATTATTAATATTTTCCAGCCCCTTCAATCAATCAATAGCACTGTGTTATTCAAGCATTTCTTTAAAATTTGTCCCAAATAAAATTTTGGTTTTTCTTATTTGTGTAGCAAATATTTCAACGTAAATTCATTTCAAATATACGCTATAGAATTTACTGAGAAGCATGCTTATTTTAATCAAATATTCTTTTTAAATATATCCGATTTCTTTTAAAATACAATATTAGCATTTGAATTAATAATTTTTTTCCTGGTTTAAACAATTATGGCTATCAAGTGGAAGAGGGGAATAAATCTCTCGTGTCAATTTCATTTAATATTCCTAAGATTGCTAATGTGTTTAAATCGTTATGGGTCCCGGTTTTTATTATTAAAATAGTTTGAAACCCACGACGCGCATGTTTCTTCCGGAAGTTAGCTTCCGGCAAGAAGAATAACCCTTCACACCCGTTCAAAGAAAACGATTTTACGAGCCCGACTTTGAATGACGTAAAAAGGAGTTTATTGAATCTAAATTTTGCGAACAGAGAGCACCAAGCATCCAATGTGAAGAGTGTTTTAGAAATAATGCATAGATGAATGATCAATGATCAGAGCTTCAATTACTTTTTGCTGTTATTCAAAATTGATCGAATCACAGGCTTGAATATAAAAAAAAAACAGCGACAATAACCTCATGCGTGGATCAAAATAATCGGATGATGCATAACATTGTAAGTTTTCTTGCTGATAGAATATATTCATATCAGTCCTGAAGGTTGTTAAGATCTGTATATTCATGCAAAATAATACCGTATTATTCCTTTGTTACAAGTACAGTTAAACTTGGTTATCTTGAACACCATTATTTCGAATTCTATGGATATATCGAAATAGTTTTGCAATATTAACCACTTTTTTTTTACATTATTTACCAGGGTATCTTGAATTAAAGGATTTCTGAAAGTTAAATCTTGGTTCCCTTCGCAATCGAGATATTGGTGTTTCAGTATAGATGAATCTGATTTCTATTTCCTGCTCTCTCGAACCTTGCGCTATATCTTCGAAATATTTGTTTATGTTATATAACCGATCTCGTCCTAAAATAAAACACACTGTTATCCTACTCTTTTTGATTCATTGCAGGCATCAACTGACGTCCCTTCTCTATGCAATATTAGTTATCCAGGTTTAATCAAGGGTGTACGGGGATTCACCGCGGTTTTTATTCCATACATCCTGAGGCCGAAGGGTGTATGGAATACAATTGAACATGGATAACGAATTTATTTCCTTTGTACCTATAAAAATGCTTTGTAAACATCAGAGTGTGTCTCAATCTATCGATTAGATATCTACGTACTACAATACATCGTGACGTCATGTTATTTGGTTTTTATCATAGAGAATGTATGCATTGTGACGTCACGTTTTATTTACACCCAGCTCAAGTCGGGTGCACGGATATTTACACCCGGCTTTGTAACCAATCAAAGCTCGTGTTACAAGCTAGATAGGAAATAATATGCTAGATCTGGACCTCAAGGTAAGTTAAGTAACTGCCACTGATAGGTATACTAAGGATATATTTATAATAGATTTTTTTTATATATTCTAAAAGTTTAAAATCATTATTGTTATTTTTATTTCATTTCTTTTGCATTTTTCATCTCGTCAATATGAATTTATCTTAGATCTACTTGATTTAAGGACAGACGAGACGTTCCTCTATAATATATAATTTTCTCCAAGATTTTGTCATTGAAGAATTACTACTTTAACATGTTCACTCACAAAAAAAATTGAAGTACCTTACCAGGCATTTGTGCGAGATACCAGAGGATGGCATGTCTTATATAATCCTTTAGGAAAAAACTAAGTTAGCCAAAATCAAATTTTTAGTGTTTCGAATTTTTAAAAACAACTAGAAACCAGTTTAGAAATCAGAAAGTAATTAAAATTTTGTATATTTTTCATAAATTATGAAGATAATCAAAACAGATATTTGGTGAAAGTATCATCTGACCTTAAATGTGGTCTAGATGAACATTACTTAATTCTATATGAATTAACTTTAACTGATTTTCATCACATTGAAATTGAACCGAGTTCCTTATATAACCGGTATATTGTATGCCTTTAGACGGAGTGAGATAATATTTAATTAGGAATTGTCAAATAAAATACTATCACCATTCATCTAACATTTTACTTATGAGTACCAAACATGTATTTTGTATATTTTGAAGAAATGAGCACCTCTTTAAATATCACCAAGCAAAACTGTAACCTATACAGGCAGCCAAAAAAGGTACAAATTTATAAATTTACAAATGTAAAAAAAAAATTGTAATTCAACAAGTACTTTTTTAGCTGATAAGGAAAGGGAAAATCTTTCAATATGTGTTTAAAAAAGTATTATCCTCTGTTTGGGGCATTATGATACATGACTAGATTTTCTGTTACTGTGTGATCCCATTGTGTCTTGAATCTAACCAGTATCGATTCTAATCAGCGTCAACAACCACAAAAATCAAACACTGCACTGGTTTTCCATCTATAAAATCTTGCTTAGAGGGAGCAGTCAGGTTATTCAACCCTCTGTCGGTGATTAGCCTGTCCTTGGTAAAAAAAAATGTCACTTTGCCCCTTTTTAGCTCTACTGGTCAGAGACCAAAAGAGCTTATGCGATAGTATTGCGTCCGGCGTCCGTCCGTCTGTCTGTCTGTCTATAAACAATTTTTCAAAATGCTACTCCTCCTACAGTTTTGGTCTGATTTCAATATAACTTGGCACACAAGTAGACTATACTAAGATACATAAATCTGTGTATCGATTCTTGATTTCAATGAACGATGTTGCCATGGTTACTAAAAATAGAAATTTCTGTGAAATACTTTCAATATGCTACTCCTCCTACAGTTTTGGTCTGATTTCAATATACCTTGGCACACAAGTAGACTACATTAAGATACATAATTCTATATATCGATTTTTGATTTCGATGGACAGTGTTGCCGTGGTTACTAAAAATAGAAATTTCTGTGAAATACTTTCAAAATGCTACTCCTCCTACAGTTTTGGTCTGATTTTAATATAACTTAGCACACAAGTAGACTACACTAAGATACATAATTCTGTTTATCGATTTTTGATTTCGATGAACGTGTTGCCGAGGTTACTAAAAATAGAAATTTCTCTGAAATACTTTCAAAATGCTATTCCTCCTACAGTTTTGGTATGATTTCAATATAACTTGGCACATAAGTAGACTACACTAAGATACATACCAATTCTATATATCGATTTTAGATTTCGATGAACGGTGTTGCATTTGTTACTAAAGATAGAAATTTCTGTGAAATACTTTTAAAATGCTACACCTCCTACAGTTTTGGTCTGATTTCAATATAACTTTGCACACGAGTAGACTACACTAAGATACATAATTCTGTATATCGATTTTTGATTTCGAGGAATGATGTTGCCATGGTTACTAAAATTGAAAATACTCTAAAAGTTTATTAATAGCTTCTCCTACAGCTGTAGTCTTATTGCAGTATCTTGCCACAAAAAGAGCCCAATCAAGCATCATTATTCTATTTATTGCTGTTGTAAAGTTATAAGTCCCAACTGCTACTTTTGTCTTCATTGTTATAAGTACGAACCAGTAGAGCTTCAGTCTCGACAGAGACTTCTGGTTTCCATTTACGTCATATATCCGAGTGCCTAAGCAGAGCTGATTTTTTAATATACCCAATGCATGTTAGAAATACTTTTTATTCCTTCATAAATGTCTTTTGTCTAATATACTAGATGTATAGTAAAATCCGACAAAACTGTGATGTAAAATATTTTATAACCCACCGCCCGAGTTTTCTCATCATAATGTATTCGTATTTCTGAAATGCTTTTCCTCTCGATATTTATTTTCTTTGTTTGTTTTAATAATTTAACGAGATTTCCTGGCTTGGAGTACCGCTGAGTACAATATCTTTATGGCATATACAACAGAGATCATATATTGGTTGAGTTCATTCAAATTAGTAAATGTCTTTGAGGCTATTAACAATTTTGTTATTATTATGTGAAAGTTACAATGTTTAAAATTTAAAGCTGATTCAATGATTGAATGCATGGAAACAATTTTGAGATTGATCTTTTTTTAACCCCTGGTGCATGTGGGTTTATATTATGTAAATAGGACATCTTGTAAGATAAATTAAATGACGTTTCATCTTATAAATATAGTCACAACTTAACGTGTTCTGCAACTCGATATGGACCTGCTGAAGCAAGATAACGAGCTTAATACCAAGAAAGAATACATGCTGTATGGACGTAAATTTGGCTTCGATAATTCATGGTATTTGAGAAATCAGTGTTCGAGATAATGGTATCCAACTGTATATGAATTCATTAAAATATCTACTTTAATTTGTAGTCTCGATATCGAAGTTCTTCTTTTTTATTCAGTTGTGTTATTTACTCAATACAGTTTAAGGCTTTGCCCATTTTGGCGAAAATTTGACTGCGTGTGTTTCACAGAATGTTAACTAATTTGACTTTTGTCGTATAATTTTCTGTTAATTGAAGTTCACTATTCGCACTAAGATACAACAATGCTTTACATCGAACACTTACCTGGCACAAATAGGCCAATTTCTCTAACATTCTGTTAATAACAAAGACTGCATAACGAAGCAATTCACAACAAAACTCACCCATTCTTGTAAATTTTGAGAAAAGTTAGCATGTCAGAATGTTAGTAATTAGATTTTCATTTGACGTAGTTTTCTCGTTGTAAATGAAGATGCCTGCTCATTCACGAAAACTTAAGTAAATTGTACTAGATGTACAAGTTTCTAAGTATTAAAGGTGTAAAGGCACTCTCATGCAAAGAATTAAAAAAGAAATAGAAGAAATTTTATATTGATATTTTTTTATTTGTTTTCGCGATGAAATATTATATTCGTATTATATAAATCCGTTTGATCAGCAAAACTAGAAATAACTCCTTTCAGTAACTACATGTAGCATTGTTGTAAGCATGGATCTCCTCATACTTCCATGAAAAGAAATGATTGTTGGCAAAAGAAGTAATTTAGTCAGGATAAAAAATATTGAATTAAAAAATTTAGATATTTAAAATTGTTTCAAAATGAAACACACCTATCATTAAAATTGTTTTTCTTTTATATAGATCTTGCTTAAGGGCATACGCAACGTACCTTATCAACTGATAATATTTCAACATATTTTTAATTCAAGACTATAGTGTCATCAGATGTTCAATTTCAATGAATTACTAGGGGTTTTGAAAAGATACATGTATTAATTAATGAAAATTCTGGTAAAGTTTAAAAAAAAATTACAAAAATACTGAACATATTCTAGATGTTTTGTCCATCCAAACTTGTTGTAGAGAAAGTGTACAACACAATTTATAGGTAGTTAAATGTAGCACTCCTTTAAGTATTGGAACTCTTCAACTCCAGAGAAAAAGAGAATAAATTTCAAACTACGTTGCGTATGTCCTTAAATTCACATCAAATGCATAGTCTGTCAATTGCAGCAAACTTGCATGAGTAAGACTTCAGCTACATTGCGTGTTTATTTCCTCAAAAATTTGTCAACGCCTGTATTTTTTTCTTCATGCTGTTATGTAATTTGCACGTCCGCTTTCTAGTAATTCTCTTTCTACAAAGTTTCTTCTAGCTTTTTGAGCGACATTTAATTTGGTTTTCAGCAAGCAATTTCCGTGCAAGATAGCTCAATTTCCTTTAATTTACATTCAATAACTGTTTATATGGGGGATTCATTAATTTCAACAAATCAAAATGTTCCTCGCGGTCATCAAAGTGTATTTTATTACCCAAAGTAAAATTTACGAGACAGAGAATGTTTTGCATAGCTTCTTGGATACAGCGCGCAAATAGATCAACAAACCTTAGAAAATTGTGGATTTTATTGCAAATATAATTTCGATTTTGAAAACAAATTCATAAACCCCAGTCACTAGGTCGTAAAATGCGTACAGAACTTTTTTCCTAGCATTCACAGATTTCTGCAGTTCTAACGGTTGATTACTGAGGAGAAGGGCTGAATAGTTCATTGAATCTGACAAGAGGAAAAGTTACTGGGGGGAAAAGTGATGCGAAATTGTCAGTTAGCTTTAGAATTAAAATCAACCAACTTCATCAGAAAAAAAGCGAAGTTGTGTATTAACCTGAATGTTCCAGTATATATCGACTGGGGGAAATTCTCCGATAACAGTTCCACATTTTATGATTACATGGCTATCTAATCAATGATCAGAGAAGGAAAGTCCCCCAGTCAGCCCTCGCATTTCTTCATCATCCTAAAGGTACAGTAATGGACATTTACACTTACATGTGCCATAAATGTGATTAAATGGGCAGACCTTATCTTACATGACCAGGGGAATGACTCCTTCAATTGAGAAATTATGAGACCCTTAGCAAAAGGCTTCAGCGCAAACAATATTGCAAACAACTAAGCGAAGATAATTAAGAACAATGCTTATGGAAGACTGAAAAGTGTGAATTGGTTAAGGAATAGCGTAATGACCATAAAATGGTATTTTAATTCCAAGAATAATGACTTCATTATTTACCAAGCGTTTAAGATTTAAGAATGTAGCACTTTTTAATTGGTTGCCTTGAAGGTATCTTCATGATGAGTCCTTATGAAAAAAAATTGTTATTTAATGTTATTTGGAAGCCTTATCTCCTTCCTCGTCAATGAAAATAAAGCTTCACCCATTGCCGTAAATACGATAGGTTCACTGTATTTCTACTGTTTCCTTCCTCCCCTAGACGAAAATTGAACGTTTTCGATAATTTCTGCTTAAAGATTGGTGATTTGCTTTTTTTAAAGCAATTGATTAAAGACCATATGCATTATAATTAAATCTAGTGTAATTTGACTTTATAGGAACAATCTGTAATGAGCAGGATTCTATGACACCTAATTTTTTTTTGAAGGGGAGGGGGGGTATAAGTTGATACAAAATAATAAATTGAGCTTAATGTATGTGATAGATACACGTAATTACTCTTTGGCATTAAGAGTAACAGTAGGATTTAACCATGTATACGTTTACTGAACCAAAATAGGATGCAAGGATCAAATCTTCCCATGCAGTACTTACCGGAAATTGATGAAAGCTTTTTGCAGGAAGTTCTATCACGGTCCTTAAAGGGGCATTGATTTTGTGTTTGCTATAGTTGTCATTTGTTAATTTCTTGGAAGATCAAATAAACCAACGAAATAATGATTCTATATTGAAGATGGAGATCTGAAGCTCAAAAGGCTAATTGCAGCCCCAAAGTCTGATGGATCCAAGGCAAGGGAAGTCTGTCACCGTTTTGATTGTTATCTCGTTGGATATCAATCAAGTACAAATTATGTCAATGTAGTGACTGATATCGCTACCTTCCGTTTCTTAACCCTAAAGGGAACTCGGTAATTTCTTATAGGAAAATGCATCTTGAAGTCAAAGTGGGAAAGCAAACTGCGTTCTCTGAAGTTGACACGATTCCTAAGTTGGATAACGCCAGCATAGCAAATATTAGTAAGAGACAATGACATTATACATTTATTGCATGATAGTGAGGGAAATATGAAGACTTATTCAGCCAAGAAAAATCATATTCCCCGAGGGCTGCGCCCGAGGGGAATATGATATTTCTTGGCTGATTAAGTCTTCATGTTTCCCGAACATTCATACAATTAATTGTTTATTATACCGAAACAAGCAAAACCTTTGAAATATAAACTTTAAAATTCGGCACCGCTCTCAAAGTCACTTTCATTTTTTACGTAAAGTTGCTATAAAACCCTTTGAACAACACATTTTCATCAGTTTTGTGACGTAAACCAGGCTATTGTGACGTCTACCTCTCTCGGGAGTTTTCGTTCAATGAATGAGAACTATATTGCGGGAAAATACAGTAGGTGTTCCGAAGAGGTGGAATATGATGAAAAGCGTGCCGACGGCCGGGAAATATGAAGTCTTACGGCCCGATCACGTGATAACCTAGCACCAATCAGATAACGCGTTGTGTAGAATATTTATAATGAGGTATAATAATACCTTATTCAAGAAGATTACATAAACGTGTCTGTTTTCGACAAGATAAAAACGATCAGTACGTCAAGACATTATAGTCTTGAGTAAGTTGGCTTGTATGTGAAATATACATGTAATTGTATGTTTACAACTAAGGCATAGGACAACTAGCATACATATGACACATTGAATTGCCTATATTATGTTCCCCAAACGAAGTTGGGGAACATATTGTTTTTACTCTGTTTCTTATTATTAAGGTCTTCCGTCTTCACGGAAGACCTTATAGTGATTCTATTGTTTCTTATTATTATTATTCTTTTTTTTTTAGACAAAATTTTGTGCACGCGATTTCTCCAATACTATTCAGTGAATTTCAATGAATTTTTCAGAAATTATAGGTTATTATATGAATTTTACATAAAATTCCGTTTTTTGGAAAATTTGGTTCCAGTGCCAAGTTATGTACAATTTCCTGATTTTAAAATGCAATTTTGTCCTCGAAGGATCTCGAGAACGGCTCACGATATGAACTGGAGACTTGTCGGAGATGATAGACCATGACTTATAGATTCGCGATTTTGCCTTCGTTTGCGTCGTCATTACTTCCGGTCGCTACAGGAAGCATATTTAAAATATGCATTTTTTTCAACTTTTTTGTTTTTCAATATTTTTCTTTGATATAAATAACTTTGGTTAAGACCTCACTGGAAAAAAAATATATATAATTTATTTTAAAATTGACCAATCCACACACTAGATATTCGCATTTCAAATTTTGAAGCGGGTCCAAAATGGCGGCTGTCTTTGCGGGCTCCGCCATTTAGCAAAACAGGGTTTATGGAGTCAGCCGAGCGTTTGGTTGAATGAAAGTTATACCATGGAGATCAATAAATTGTGAAGGATTTGTAGGATTGTCACGTTGCAATTCTGTTTAGAATTAGAGTTTTAATCCTAAGTTTCCTCATACGTTTACGTCTTTGCTTTTATCTCAATGTAAAATACAACATTGCTACAAGTGAATATATAGAATAATGACAACGTTTTGTTTTTACAGAACGGAAAAACTTATCCTTAACCATGGTTATAAGTAATAGCTTTTCAAGTTTTTTTTTTCAGAATCGGACGGAAGACCTCTCGTTGCTCGCAACGAGATCGTATCTAGTTATTATTATTTTTCTTCTTCTTCTTCCTGGAACTTTTTTGTCCGGGAATGATCTTGTAAACTGTTCGTCCGATGTAGGTAAAACCTTTTTAGGGTTAGTAGACATGTTATGTAGATTTGCGGAATCAAGGTCATTTTGCGCGCACGTGCTTGCAAGAGCGTGCACGTGCAACACGTGAAATGACTAATATAATAGATATAGCCACAACTTTTCTTTTTTTAGATGAAATGCTTTGAAACTCATAATGTGAGGATATATTAGTAGTATAGACAAGATGAAATGGTCAAAATAGCAAGATCTCACGCGCATGCACGTGCGCTTTGCTCTGATTGGCTGAAACTAAAGTCTCAATATCTTTCTTGTTTTTTGACGAAATCCTTTGAAATTTTGTACATAGCCATGCATTACGATATCCTACAACATGATATATAGCAATGATCATGAAAGCACGTGCATGCACGTGCACTGCATTCTGATTGGCTGAAACTTTAAATTGATATAACTCCCTTGATTTTCAACCAAACAGGATGGGATTTGGAACATAGATATATATAATAGACTTCTACAAGAAGATATGGTCACTATGCACATGCATACACGTTCGTGTACGTATGCTGCAATCTCATTGGCTGAAACTTTAAACAGCTATAACTCAATTGGTTTTCAACCAAACAGGATGGGATTTGGAACATAGATATATATAATGGACTTCTACAAGAAGGTATGGTCACCATGCACATGCAAACACGTGCGTGTACGAGAGCTGCGATCTGATTGGCTGAACTTTAAACAGTTATAACTCCCTTGGTTTTCAACCAAACAGGATGGGATTTGGAACATAGATATATATATAGTGGACTTCTACAAGAAGGTATTGTCACCAAGCACATGCATACATTTGCGTGAACGTGCGCTGCAATCTGATTGGCTGAAACTTTAAACAGCTATAACTCAATTGGTTTTCAACCAAACGGGATGGGATTTAGAACATAGATAGATGTAATAGACTTCTACAAGAAGTTATGGTCACCATGCTCATGTATGCAGGCGCGTGCAAGTGAAATGGGAAAAATAAAAATAAAACACTTGAATGAGCGTTTTATTTTATACTTTTGGATTAAATACTTTAATATTTAGCATATTAAAATACATAGATTGTGTAGACAATATGGTATGGTCACTACGCACATGCATTCACATGCGCAAATGTGCAATGATAAAATTTGAATTAACATGGTACACTTCTGGGTAAACGTAGTTAAAGTCTCAAATGCATAGAGTTTATCTTATTTATTTACGCTTACAGGGAATATGACTATGAAAGGGAGTTGGGGGAGCGTTTGGGGAACATCTGTAACGGTCCCCGTTACAATTAGCACTAGTTTTTTTTTGTTTTTTTTTGTTTCTTGATCATGACAAGGAGCTCGAGCAGGCGGCGATTATGACCGGTTGGAAGGGGGCCGGGATGCTCACTAATCCGTGACA
Source organism: Saccostrea cuccullata (assembly GCF_032062105.1). Taxonomy (NCBI): domain Eukaryota; kingdom Metazoa; phylum Mollusca; class Bivalvia; order Ostreida; family Ostreidae; genus Saccostrea; species Saccostrea cuccullata. The sequence goes on along the minus strand of NW_026924059.1, from coordinate 118,315 downwards.
TATACCTGATCCCACCTGTGATGTTAAAGGGTACTTACCACAAACAAAAAATGGATGCGCGGGTTGATATATATTTTTTGACTGATTTTGATTTGTAATGACATAAATAATAAATCCCTGAAATATAAAGAAATCGTAGGTTTTCCTTGGTGCTTAGATTTGAGATTTTATTTTGCCTTCTATATAATTCCATACAAAATTTTGCACAATTTTTTAACTTTATGACAAAATCTTATAAAATCCTCCCACTCTACTCGGTAAACATTATTCAGGTTGTCAATGTAAATGTAAATCTATGAGAAATAATGCTGATTTCTGAAAAAAGTTTGTTTGTGTTATTTATCCTTAAGAGGGCCATGTTTGCTCTGCTCCTGATTTGTATTGCTTGAGAGCAATGACTTATGAGCTTGAATACTGTTGGTTATCTCCATATTTCATTGCAATTCATTTTTTTATTGTTCAAGTGCTGTCATTCTCTATTTTCTGAAGGCAATATGATATTTAAAAATTCAAGATATTTTTAATGTAAATCTATCTTTATAATCTCGATTCTTGAAGCAAAGACCAGATGATAAACTTCAGCTGTCAGTTTTAACTACTTCATGAAAAAATAAACCTTGGTCCAGATTTCGCAGAAAAATTGATTAAAAGTGCACATCACTTATTATTCATATTTTCATTTCTCTTTGGTTCGATGCATGTTAGTTTAGACTTTGTTCACCCCTTTTCTGTGCGAGATTATTAACACCTATTGCGTAACATGCACTGTGTAGTATTTCCTATGACCAATGTTTATCAACGTTGATGTTAGTTAATAAATCAACCATGATGATAAAGTACATATGATCTCGCAAACCTGACTAAATTAACCCGGCCTTTTCGCATAACAGTAGGTATCTCTGCTAAAAGTATGCAACATTTCACGAAACTGTGAGAGAAATTAATGAAGCACCACATTATATATACAATCTAACATATAACGGCTTCCGATGGAATCATAAAATCATCTTAGATTTTCAATTAACAAAATGCCGTAAGCCAGCGTCATGCAACTCCTATGTTAATCTTTCTTATTAATGAGTGTTATGAGTGATTTTTGAGACTAGAGATAAAAGAGAAGAAAACACTTCGAACACGATTTTAGAAGGTTATCTGTTGGTGTAAGATGTTCGTGATTCCAGATTTTTGTCTGAAATCTTAATACATGATACCTCTTGGCTCATATCTGCTGAATAGCAATAAATCTTGAATTCTTTATCTCTAGAAACTTTCATTCTTATTGCCTCTAAACCTAGGAAATATATGTTGCTACATTGAAATAAACATGGATTTGTTTTAATAATCTTTCAAGGTACCTTTTTTAAATCATGGATCGGCGCTGGTTTTGTTGTACAAAATATTTTTTACTTTCAATATTTCTGGATCCAACAAGAACCTTTCTTCCACATGTTTTGCGTGTTATCACTTTTTTCCTTGATATAGCGATATCAATATTATACAAAATTCAAAAGATCATCCTTTTAGAGACAAGACAAATATTCAAAGGGGAATATAGTTGAAACCATATACTGAACATCCATATAGCTTTTTCCAATTCCATAAAAACATGCATAAAGTATGAATAAAGTATGCATGTCTCCTCTGAGATGAAATATTAGACAAACACAAAGTAACATTTAAGAAGTCTGACGCTATAGCAGTGCTATCTTGTTGATCTGTGATTCCATATCCGATACATAGGGTTCACGGCGATTCGGGATGCATACTCCTTCGAAGCACCTGATCCCATCCCAGGGGTCGCTATTTTAATCTGTTGACGATTTAATTTGCTAGTAACTATATTGGTCATTGTTCGGTTCGTCATCAGTAAAATAACGATGTATTTTAATACACTAATAGTGTACTCTTTCTTTTTTTTGAATTTCATATAGTACATGTATTTTCAATATCTATATAGAGATGTGATATCGATTTTGATGCTTTCGAGATTTTTTTAAAAGCTCCTCTTTTGTTTTGAGGCTTAAGGAAATCATTGAGAGTCATGAATTGTTATAGACATAACTAATTGGATTTTAATGTTACCATTAACTATACCTTTGACAAATTCTGATTATTCTTGAGATATCTGCTCTAAGTAGTTAATGTTTTCAATCCATCTTCCGATTCTGTATAATCCAAATAGGTTTCTCTTATTATACAAAAATGGGTAATCCAAATACGTACTCAACTTCCTAGAAATTGACGCGCAAGGGATTAAAAAAAACAATAATTAACCTATTATAAAGAGAAATATTAATTTTTTTGATCGATAACGGTAATATAACTTTCAAAAGGATCAACGGAAATAATGTCGATATCGCAAATCCCAGCCATTTATTATCAACTTTTTGACACGTGACCATAATGAGCAAGACGTGAATTCATTTTGCAAAGCTTTAGCAGGGGGTCTGGAAAAAAAGATATTTTTAATAGCAAAAATCTATTTTTAATAACAGCAAGAATCCTCTCTGATTATAGGAAGTGAGCTCATTTATTTAAGATTTAAATGTAAGATTTTTATCGATGTACTTTAACCATGCAATAACCCAGAATGGTTGACAATTTCAACTTAACACGTAAAACAAATCAAAATTTATTAATTTCCTAATTGAATAGAAACCAAGGACTTGAAAATATTACAGTTCTGATTTTGATTTAAAAGAAATCATCACTCATCCGCAGACTGATATATAAAAACGTCCCAATCAAATCACATATAGTAACATGAAATTATGTTTTAGCATGTCAAACTATAATCACAAATACAATGTACATGTTTGTAATTGAGATTAAGGCCTGATAGCATTTAACATGATAGACATGAGAACAGATGTCTTTGAAGTCTAACCTCATTATTGGTTTTTGCTAATTCCGTTTTCATCTGGACTTGAGGCTATAAGAAATATGATTTCTAAGGTGAGTTTCCTAATGCTTGGTCTATAGGCTATCATCAAATATTAATCTAAATTGTACAAAGGTCAGAAAGACCTGTGATGTATCATTTTACAACTTTGTAATCAAAGTACCACGGTAAACACGTACGTAACACGATGAAAAGAAATTAATAAAGTCAATAATTAAATTCAGATTACTAGAATTTATTTATTAGAAAAGTACATAGACCTCGTGGCAATGGATTTGAAATGCTTTGTATATCATCTTGACTTTTTTTTACCTAAGCTGTCTGAAAAGCATTAATTCAATTTATATAACCCCGATTGATCTCATTGATAAAAGTTCTAAGTCAAACACAATCATGGTCTAGTTGTAAATTTAAGACAGTCTTCTCTGTTGCATTTGCCAAATCACCACAGAGATATAATATAGCTGGTTTATTACAGATGTAATTCCCATTAAATCATCATATTTTCATTATCAGTGAGACATAAAACTGTGATAAAAAGGGCTTTGAAGGGGGGAATATTTGTAAACTCCCAGCTATAGGGTGAAAAAATTATGCAATGAATGTACATGTATCACAAGAGAACATTTCATGCAATGTTGATACGAAACGTGTTAAAAGACCCAATTCTAAATTGATAAAAAAAATGTCATTGTAACCTTTTTCTCAGATATAGGTAACGTAATATAGATATACTTTTAAAGTTTTTGTTGATGCAAATTTTTAAAAAGGGCTCATTTTTACCCCTCTCCATATCATTGTGGACATATTTGTTGTCTATCCTTGTCTTATACTTTGAAATAGGAATTATACAACAAACACCGTAAAAAATCTTAAGTGCTCTGAATCCTGAAGCAAATAACGTGTCCCAGAAAACTATATCTGTGAAAGATGTTGCGATGATACAAATTGCACCTAACGTATTTACAGTGAATGTATTCAATCGAAAATTCTGGAGGGATTTAAGTAATGAAGTGCTGTTTGTGATATGAAAAATTTTAACCTACCCAAGAGACAGTTGTAATTGCGACAACAACAAACCGTAAGCCGCCATGTTAAAGCTCGCCATTTCATATAGAGCCAGCCATGAGTACGATAACTTTAAGCTGTTTTGTTATTTTCATAATGGGATTGTCAAAAAGCCTCAGCTCGGTTTATATATATCCGTGAAATAATGTTATTGATAGAGTTGTCCTTAATGATCAAGATATGTCACTGCCAATAATACGAATAATATTGGGTTTCCCTGCCCACTATAAAAAATGGTCTTGAGATCTGCATAGTGCAAGATTGTTATTGGCAGTAGAAAACTCCAGGGTCTTTTACACTTTCTATAAAAAAAAGTTATAATAATCGATATGAATCGTTTATGTAATAATGCCAAAAGGCTTAAAAATGAAAATGGTGGATTTTCGTAGAATTGCTTATTTTTGTGACTGATAGCTCATTTAGATATAGATTTTCTCAATAGGTAATTATTAAAAAAAATAGAAAAAATGGAAATTCTTGTGAAAACTCCCCCTTGTCTTTGCATTAAGTGTTCAAGAATACTATTTACGTATTTTTATTAAGTAGACCTGTATTTTTATTTAGTTTTAACCGATTTCTCATCTTTGGCAATCTGCTTTATTTATCAACTTTATGAGATAAAAATATCCAAGTTTGCTTCAGCAGAGACCTGCCGGATTTATTTCAACGGTTTCTGAATGGTTCCTTTGACATTGCCCCTCTATCTCATATATAAAATTTTCTCTTTTGAATTATCTTAAGAGAGCAATGTTTCGTGCTCTCAGAAGCAACAATCTTTTATCTATAAATGTTGTTGATTCTATTAAAACAGAAATTTTTTTACCCATATCTACAGAAAGTTGAGAGAAGCATTGAAGCACTGATTGTGACAGAACAGGTCACATAATCTAGCGAATACAGACTCATTTTCTCCCTGTTTTCCAAGTTGATAACCGTTCAATATCTAATTCTGATCCGAAAATCAATTCCAGGAATTTCGACAAATGTTACTTTGAGAAGATTCCATTCTGGATTTGCAGATCTAGTTGAAGTCATTCTTTGGTCAAATATGTCAAATTGAAAGTCAAGTCTGAAATACAATCCTGCAGTTCTAGGGTGAGTGACGGTCGATTGATTTGCTTGTGAAGCATCCGTGAAGTACAAACTTAATCAATGCTGTGTCCAATCGATGATTTCGCTAGTTTAGTGACACTTAGGTTCTTCATGGAGAAGCATGAGCTTTCAGAACTCTTTTCAAGAGTTTTTGATCTTCTTGAATTTTGGCTTCCAATTATAAAATTTAACAACAGAAATTCAGAATGCTTCTAGGTAAAAGAGAAGTTTTGCTTTGGTTTGGTCAATTCTTCTTGTGGTGCATTAAATGAAGTTTTTCTTGTTTCGAAGATGCTTCGTTTGGGATACTTTTTTTTTGCGTCGGCAGGTAAGATTTATTTTTAAATTGATCAACTCTGATTTAATTTTGAGATTAACTATCTGAGAAGATATGCTTTTGTTGTTTGAAATTTGAAACAAAAGCAAAATCATAAAATACTTTTTGCTTGCTTGAAGATAGAAGTCGAACTATTAATGATAGTTTTTTTTCATAAAATTATTTTTTTTTACTAGTATGAGTTCTTTCCAAGGAAAGGACACATTATAGTAAAAACGGAATTAATTCTATTAATTCTGTAATTGTGTTATGTATTTAAACACCATTTCGCCACTGCTTTAATATAGTGTTAAGTACAAGGTGTATTTTTAATTCACTGTAGATTTTTAATTTTAAAAAATGCGAATCATGGAGGTTTAAATGTGATTAAATTACTTTAAGAAACTACAAAGAGCATATTTTCCTCGCAATTAACCCAATAACTTGAACTTTTTACCTAAAAATATTCTGCGAGCAGAAAACATATATTAATGATTTTTTTTTTCAAAAATCTTAAGAATTCATGGTGTAATCTATATTTAAACAGGTAATAACTTGACGTGAAGGATAAAATAGTTGATCACAATTTAATGATGTGCATATTGTTTATCATTCTACGTTGATCAATATGTACCTATTCCTTCAGTTTTAAAAGTCTACTGATGTTTCGCCTTAGTTTAGTCTGAGGAGACAGCACTCAATTATCGCTTCCAGTTAACCATGTTACATGTAGCGACATAAAGGCATTAAAATTTAATGAATATATTTAGTGCCATTCTCTTCTCCGGGGAAAGTTATCTCTAATGATATTTTCTATCGCCATTTTGCAAACGTCTAATTCTATACTTGATAAACTCATTTTCATATCCCCCCTTCGATTTCTTTCATAATTCTACTGTCTTTAAGTTTTTAACCAGGGGTTTGTTTGTAATTTACAAAAAATATAGCAAGTTAATTTGGTTGTTAAGTGAATACATTTAAGTAGTTTGAATCCCATTGAAACAAACCATTCTTGGAAAAAAAAATTAAAAATATTGCCGATGTATTTTGCTTTTATGTTGTTCACTTTCCCTAGCCATTTCATAAATTATTTAACTGTAAGATAGCGCGTCCTTTGAAGATCTCTTGTTCAATAATAATCAAATAGCCTTTTTTCTACTTCATCAGCGTTCTAAATTTTTCATGATGTAGAATATAAGATTATTTCGAAGTCGAACAACTGTAAGCGATTTCCGTGTGCGGCAACTTTGGTATTTTATAATCGATTTTTGTTTTAGGGAAATACAAGACCCAGCTTAGATCTACTGAGCATGTAGTTAAACTTATCAATTGATATGTTATTTGAGAACAAAGCATAGAATTGCATGACGCTATTTTTAGTTTAACTATGCTATTTTATGCCCTGTTTTCAATGTTTGTGTCAATTTACGCATTTTACGGGCAAATTTTAATTATACTTTAAAGTTCATAATATCGGGTTGGTGTAATGTTTCGAACGTAATATGCAATTTGACATCACTAATGATTTTTTATTGGCAGATACGAAAATTGTCTGTTTTTGCTAGTACAGTGTAGCAAATACATTTAATCATTTATCAAAAAGCAATACCAAGAATTACAAAAATATGACAAATGAAAATGCTTTAAATCGTAGGAATTATTAGCAATACGTTAGAACATATCCATGGTTTTTTTCTTTGCATTCAGAAGTTTGAATGTTATCATGTATATTTTTATTTTTAACATCATATTATAAATTTTGTATTTTTCACCACCCCTTGTAAATTCAACATTTACAAGCTGAAAATGTGAACTTTTAGAAGGAGAAATATAAGGCATTAAGAAATGGAACGGGGTTAAGATTTGCGTAATTTTGCACAAAGAAAGTAACTTTCTATATAAAAAGAGTTAAAAGTTTGAAAGTCTATATAGATTCCCTTGCCCCCTTGAGTAAGATCGGTGATCCGATTTGCCCACGATGTAGCTCCATTCTGATCTTATACGTACTGACAGTGGAATCTTTGGTCCTATCCCTAAGATAAGTACTACATTTTCAATCAATAAAACCCGCATTGTCAGTTCTCTTTCATTTCCTTTGTGTCCATGCTCGTCATTTTATTGTCCACAAAAATTGGCCATTGTAATGCTGTTGAAAGCTGGTAATTAAATACAGCCTTTTCTAATAGCCGATTCCCTCGTCAATTTCTTAACCGATGTCCTTGATATGGAAGTCAGAAATGATTTGATTACTTTTGTTTGCTTTTTTTTTCTGTGGAAACCCACTGCGTGTTTTGACCATATTATTTCTCCAAAAACATGAAAATCATTCTTGAAAAGGAAAATCGAACCCGTAAATATTTTTGATTTGTTAACATCTAGATGTCATTAAGAACAGCTTATTATGACCATATTAACGTGTTTCGGATAGATAAGTCCCTTTGCTTTTGAAGATGAAATTTCGCTTCCATACATTAATTTTATTACTACGAGCATTTACGAAGTTAAAATTGATCTGTGTGGTAGGGAAATCACCGCAAAAACAAAAAAATAGCTACATGCATTTTAACTTAATGGCTAAATGTTTGGGCCATTTTGGAGCACTTTTATATGAAGGCTATTCTCCGAAAGAACAGATGACTCTAACATAAGAGCGACATATGATTACACAATTCAGTTTAGTGCTTATTCTAATTTAGTCATCTCCCTGCAATTTTTTCCTTTAATAGCCTGAAAGGATTTGTTATACGTACATACACATACATGTATTAAGTAAATGAATGAGGCGTACCCAAATGACTGCCATTGAGCAACATCTGTTGGATTAGAGCTGTATTTTGTCTTTATTGGTACATGTACCAACACAATATCTGGTAGATAGAACGTTGATAAACATAAAACATTCAATCGTGGCGTGATTCGATCCACCAATTTACTTAGAGACAGAAATAAGCTCGGATTTGGTCAACATTTCAATGTAAAGATAAAACTCCGATTGCAAACCCAAATATTGAGTTTGCACTTAAACAAACAGTGAATTCATTAGCGACAATTGATTGTCAAGCACTAATATATATGACCATTGGTAGAAAAAAAATGGATCGATTTAGAATTCCCTTGGCCCTTTGGCGTGTCGTCTGCTACAATGGGGGTGGAATTCCTTGGGATTTAGGAAACGCGGTGGTTTTGACCTGTTGATTGCGCGGGTGGTAGTGTCAATGATGATGTATGAATAGAAACATGTGTCCAATATGATAATCAGCGGTCATTTATGGTCAATGATTGTCGCTTCTTTTTGACTAAAATCTCTTGAAATGCAACCATTTCTTGCTGAATCCTATGATCTGGAATTAGAATACTTATATGGTAGATAATTTCTTACTTAAAACCTTTGCAATAACATCATTTATATTCAGTTTGCGTAATAATCATTTTGAGTTAGATTGTAACTGATAAGAACCGTTTCCAATTTGAACTTGCAAGGTTTATGTGATAATTGCATCAGCGACCTGCATGCTTGTATTGACTCTGCATCCTTTGATATTACATCAGGATCTGAAATATTAATCAGAAAGATGGGTACTTATATGTTTTGTTTTCCATAGGAGCTTGTAAAGATCGATTTCAAGTTTATCATTAAAGGCGACGTCTAGTAATTCTCTTGTTCTGCATTGTAATGTTATACTTTTTTATCAGTTGAAATGTCTTATTTCACAAAAGCTTAAAAGAGGTTTGAGAAGTTCTATCATATTACATAATTACTAATTGTGATATTTCGAGTCTCTGAAAGTTGGACTGCTTTTCAATTTCAAGATTGGCTTTCAATAAATATATATTTTTAACTTGGAAGAGGAGCGACTTTTTATTTACATCGTGTTTTTATTACAACAGAAATTTCTTGTACGAGATCAGAAAAAAAGAAATTTTTGCTTGCTTCCTTGTTAAAAAAAACATTCATGGTTTATCAATGATTTTATTTGAAATAATAATTTGTTTGCATTGAACATATTGAATTCCTAGTAAATAAATTTCTTATCAGATTATTCAGGCTGCACATATGTCCATCATAAATGTGTTTAACATCAATAATTTGATCAAATTACTGCATCATAATGTCGTTCTATTGACACATCAAGGGCTACCACAGGAAACTATCATAACGGGAGTCATTAAGATTCTATCTACCATTCATCAAAATTAAAAGCATAGAGCCCAATATCTTAGCTGATAAAATCTTTGATGACTATTTGGGGAACAAATCATGTTCTTGGGGGGAAGAGAGAAAAAGACTTCGTTGCAATGAAATTATAAAGTGCAAAGCGTGGCTTTAAATCAGCACTCTGTCGGTTTTTCTCATTGATTTCTTCTGTTCGGCTGCAGGGTAATGATGTTGATTTTTATTTAATGTTTAAGGAAGTGAGTGTGCCTTCGCCGGGGGTATTCTTTTGAAATAACGGAAATGTTTAAACAGCAGATTGTCTCAAAGCTAAATTTTCAAAAGGATGTAAACGAAATGTTATAACGTTAAATACTGAATCTGAGATATTTGGACGCGAATGATTATGTTTTTTCATATGTTGAATGCACTGTTTACTAGTAATTGATCACTCGATTGTTCAAATAGATTTTTTTCCAAAAAGACTATGATTTTTAGGGATTGCCAAGATTTTTTGGATATGAGCCTTGTGCTTTAGGGAGATACCAAGAGAAAAGAGCCATAACCATTTCTTCTTCTTTTTTTTAAATCTTAGCTTTCTGTGAAAAGAAGATAAGACGTAGTAAATGTATCGCCATCAAGTAAGCAGTCTAAGGTCCTTCTAGCATCTTTGGGAATTTGTACACGCAATGGTCGCTATCCTTGTGTATTTAAGTTTTTTTTAGGGATTCTTTTAACAGAGAGTGAAAATTTCCAAACATGCTTAAGCTTCTTTAGACCACTTAAATTGACGGATTAACATTCATTACCATCTATCATCTGTTTTTGTAACAGTTTCCTTGCATGTCATCTTGGTTTTGAATGAGGTTCCATCGATTACCCTTATCCTTATTTGCACTATTGTGTGTTGAAAAATTCTCTTTCATAGGACCTTCCTATGACAGTAATTAAAAAATCCCTCAAGGGAATAATTGATACTATTTGCTTCTGTACACCCGTCATTAATATTCATAGGATAAAAAAATACGAAGGTGCATAGTTTGGGATGTGGATATTAAAAATTCATATGGCTATGACGCGCAGCGGATTATATTGAACCAATTAGATCTCTCTCTCTCTCTCTCTCTCTCTCTCTCTCTCTCTCTCTCATATCAAGACCAAGTACATTTTTAAAAGTTTAGAAAAATGATTTATCATTGTTTAAATATTTGTCTGATAACAATTGAAAACATTGTAAAGCATGATAATTAAAATTCATTAATATTTTAAGTATTTGATAGGATAATGAGAGATGATTTCAACGAATTATTTAGATAAAAAATTCTTGCCTAATAATCAATTTCATTTGCCCTTTAAATATTCTGCTTCTTGAATGAAATATTCACACTAAGCATTATATAGAGTTTATCGGGACAACGTTAAGTTTATGCAGAATGTGCCGAAATTCATTTTCTTTAATCTTTAAACATTTAAGCAACATCCGAATCAAAAAGTCGACCAATTTTTCGCAGCTGACTTACGATCGCAATTTTCTCCTTCGATACCCTAGTTCACACACTAGCATCCGATTTTTCATTCCATTACAAAGAAAATAGAAAAGATGATTATCTTCTGAGTGATTGATCAATGTTCACGGCATCGATGTCTCATATAATAATTACAGTATAGAATGTCTTCTGTATATCTAAGTTATTAAGCGAAAATTTCCACTTTGTATTTTGCAGATGAGCAGACGATGACCAGTTGAACCCTATCGTATTTGGCGTTGTTTCACTCAATCAAAAATTTGTATCTATCATTCGTCTGCGGCAGGGATGGAACTGAGCTGATGAAAATCATGACATTTGAATACTCAGTCACTGTCTTTATTTCTCTAGGCAGTAAATGAAAAATTAGAATGGTGGGACTCTCCATCACAACCCGTTCTGTCCTCTCTACATGGGATGTGAATATGAACGCCACTCTCTGTGACAATTGCACGAACAGCAGTGTTACGGCCGCTCCTCCTTTCGAACCTCCCAACCCCTTATGGTTGACCATCATACTCGGGATTCTGGCGGCCTTCATTATACTTGTAACACTTGCTGGAAATGTTCTTGTACTGCTGTCCTTTGCCTTGGAACGAACAATCCGCCAACCTACAAATTATTTCATTGCTTCCCTTGCTGTATCGGATCTGCTTATAGGATCATTTTCAATGCCATGTTTTACATTGTATCTACTTCTGGGATACTGGCCTCTCGGTGAATTAATATGTGACTTGTGGCTATCCTTAGATTGGACCGTGTGTCTTGCCTCTCAATACACTGTCTTCTTTATTACGGTGGATAGATTTTGCTCCGTCAAAATTCCCGCCAAATATCGGCAATGGCGGACTGAGAAAAAAGTGATAATTATGGTATCCCTTACGTGGATATTTCCGACTCTGATTTTCTTCACGTCTATTGTTGGATGGCAATATTTTGTTGGAAAGCGAACTGTTCCATCTGACCAGTGTGAGGTTCAATTCATGAGTGATCCATTGTTTACTTTCTTGTTGACAATTGGTTACTACTGGACCACTCTTTGTGTCATGATAGGACTCTATACCGGGATATATTGTGTAGCTCTAGCGCTGCAAAAGAAAGCAGAAGCCAAGCATAAAAAGATGGCTACTGCCATGGAACTTTCTAAAAACAAGCAAGCCTCCAAGTCTAACAGAAATGCGTCAGCGACGGAAAACAATACTCTTAGTGCCGAGAACAACAACGGAAGGCCAATGCGTCCTGATGAGTCCACAAGTTTTACAAAGCCGCCAGAGGAAGATCGTTCGAGTTCCCCTGTATTTGAATCAGATGAAGAAAATAACAGTAGCCAGGGGGCTTGTGGTCTGTCAAAAATGCATTATAAAAACAATGATATTGATGACGACGAGCAAACATGCTTTGTTAATAGTGCAGTTCAAACCGACACAACATATCGACCATCTTTGAAAGGAATGCTAGGAATGTCCTTTAATCACGTCTCAAAAATAGCACTTACTATCACAGGTACCTCTGGCTCAGAAACCGAGACAGACGGAAACGAGGATATAAGTGCTTCAAAAGCTTTGATAGAAGAAGGACCTCCATCATATACTCAAGTAATACCGGAAACATACGAAAAGGCATCGAAACAAACCGACAAACTTCTTGAGAACGAAGTTTTACAAGGGTGTAAGTATATAGAGGAGGACAGTCTGAAAAATCTAACGTCGAATGATAATCTGAAAATCTATCCGGATGGAAGTATATCATTTGATGCTACCACTGATGAACGATGTTCACCCGTTTGGAAACGGAGGGAAGGGCGTTATTTGCCCATCCCCATTGCAGAGGAATCAAGCAATACTATTTCCACAACACTGGAAGGCGATTCTAACGTCAATCATACGAGCGCCGAGGAAGGCAAGTCAAAGAAAACCCCTTTCAACGGCACTTCAACAATACCCTCTAATGACAAGAAAAATGACGAAGGAAATGGTGATAATGATGCAAATAAAGAAAAACCCAGTCTCATGAGCCCTCTACAAAACCTTGTACAATCTATGCGAGATAAACGAAAACGAAGCAATAGAAATCGTCAAAAAGTGAATTCCAAGTCGGAGAACCGAGCCAGGAAAGCTTTACGAACAATTACGTTTATTCTTGGAGCCTATATTGTGTGCTGGACGCCTTATCATATAATGGTGTTGATCATTGGTGTTTGTGATGATGGCTGGGGATGCGTGAACATGAAATTGTATCAGTTTACATACTGGCTGTGTTACCTCAACAGCCCCATAAATCCATTCTGCTATGCTCTAGCCAATCAGCAATTTAAGAAAACTTTTCTTAGGATTTTGAAATTGGATTGTCACAAAACGTAACGAACAGTAAACACTCATTTAGACTTTCATAGAATCTGTGATGGTACATGGTCAGCTGAACAATTATCCATCAAAAAAGGCCTAAAGACGAGTCAATTCATTTGTCTGTCAGTTGCATACGAAATATCGATATTCATTTGTAAGCTTCAATGCCTTATCCTTCTAAAAAAAAGAAACAAACCATGAGCTTGATACTTCGTATTTCTTCCCCATCTTTGCACCACATGCAGATTTCTTCCAGTCCCGTTTTCTACTGTAGCAATCCCTGGAGTACTGTGGAGAATTTTCATGTAAATCTGGAAGAATTGCGTATCTTCTGATGTGTGATCTGATCGTGGTAAATTTAACCAAGGCGTCTTTTTAATACTATTTGCTTGTGCATTTACATCTTTATCATCACTTACTGCTATGCCATTGCTTAATATGTTTCTTTTTTAAGTTTTTATTTAAGCTGACAATTTTTTAAAAGTACTTTCAATTCTTTCCTCAGTTTGGAAGGGAAATTGTAGAAGAAGATTGTTAAAGAAAATAATTAAAATATATCCAAGGTAAATATTATATACTTGGTCTAGTATATCAATGCTTGAAATTTTTGTCTAGAGATAAATAATACATACAGACTTTAAAAGACTGATTATTAATTGCGTTTATCCTTAAATGTGCACTACAATATTTAACAAGAAAACATGCTGATACAAAGCAACGATGAATTTGCTTCATTTTGTCGAATAATCATACATAGTGATTGTGCAACAAATGTTGAATTTTTATCAAGTTTTCGCTTATTAGCATAATTTTAAATTGACGTTGAACCATGTATGACTTTACATAAAAACTACAATAATATTCTCGTCCACAACTGGACATTAAATACTCATTTGTCATATATAGCCGCTGGAATTATATTTTTCATTATAGAATAAATTATTTATCCTTATTTCTTATCACTGAATGTATGGAATATTATCAATCTGTCCATGCTGATAATGTAAGTCCGAATTCGTGACCATTTTTCGTTCGTTATTGATCAATGTGTACAAATGTGTGTGAGAAAAATGGTTAATAACGTTATACAATAAATGTTTATACCTAAATATTTTCTCTGCGTTTTTTGTAAAGGGAAAATTATTTTGAATCTCTTCAAAAGTGGGTTTGCTTTTGGATTTATTGTACGCATGTGTTTGTGATGGTGAGGGAGTGAGTTGGGGTAACTTATTTTTAGAGGGTTTGATCCTAAGATTTTGAATGGATTTTTTTACTTTGTGAAATGTATGGAGATAACGAACAGTATTCAAGCTTAACAGTTTCATGATCTCAAGACCTATACTTCCTAAACTCGGCAGTAAATTTAAGTCCTAATAATGGGTTTGGATTCCATATTGCCAATATTGCCAATGTAAGTATGTTTATAAATTTAAAAGAAAAACAGAATTTAACTAATACAAAAAAGCGTTAATCGTTGAAGAATATATTGTGACGAAACGTTTTTAAAAATTCTATTTCATTGATCGTCAAAGCCCTTTTCAATTACTTTTTTGGATACATCAGTTAAGCTTGGCAATTATGTTAAAATCGGTAAAATTAAAAAGTAATTTTATTGCTTTTCACATTTTGTGAGTACAGAAATGTCAAAATTTTGACTCTATGAAGTAATTTGAAATATTTTCTTTGTAATTTGGCACCTGAATATTTTCTTTGTACCTTTTTGTATTGTTTTATACACTTTTGATCTTGAATACTGTTTGTTATCTCCATATGTTTCATTTAAAAATGCAATTGCAACGCAAAGCAATATATTAAAAACTCTGTAGCACCAAAAGAAGAGTTATTGGTCCCATTTGATTTTGATTTTTATCAACGCTATTTGTGAAGATGCAAAATATATTAAAATAAAATAAAAATGTCAAAAATTCCGAAGACGTACAGCATAATCCAACCTCCATAGGCTAAGTATATTGATACAGCTCTGTCAACAGTTGTTAAGAATACCGCTGCTGATTTGGTCTCAAAGGTAGCCATATTGAGTGGGGAGTAAATTAGATCAAATATCCATTGTAAGTTAATTTTACTGTAAATTCTAGTATGTTTTACGTGAAATTAGGGCAACGTTTTTTCTTGATTTTGGACCTTCATATGCAAAATGAATCAAAATAAACGCTTTGTATTATTAAGCATTGTGAATTATCTAGGGTCGATAATTGAATATGCTGCATTTGGACAATGTTCTTGCATCATGCATTAAGTAATGTTATAAAAGCCTATTGTAAAGCATGTAAATTTCATTTGTGGTTCCTGAATAATTGAATGTTTTACATCCTCTCGATAATAATATTGACAAACCATATTTCGTCTCAGTAATATTAGATTATAACTGTCAGCAGATTAAACTAGACAGATATAAAAAATCATCGGGGCTTATTCTTGAAATACTCTTTAAATCTTTTATTAATTGTAATTTTAAAGTAACAGAATCTGATATATCCTTTATATTATAGCTCCAGTTCAAATGACTCCTTGTAAAGAACCGACGTACTCATTTTCTAAGACGTAATGATACCATCAGGAATTTCAGTCAGTATGCAAGCCCACGACCTACAGTTTTTTCTGCAGAATTAACAAATTTTTTAATCTCTTTTCATGTAAATCAATTCTATTCTAAAAAATTTCAAAGTTGTTTAAAATGTCATTGAGATTTTATTCTATAACAAAAATACTGCTTCATATTTTGATCAGTGATGGATATAAAATATAGCTTCTTTTTTTTCTTGATCTTTTACGAACTCTTCGAGAGAAAAAAATATGATACTAATGTGCAAGATGATTATCATTGCTAAAAATTGATTTAATGTCTTGTGACATATATGTACATGTATATTATACAGTACAGGCACGTATTTTTGAAGGTCATTGGCTTCCTATTACCTTTTTCATACCAATTTCTTTCAATATCCAATTTTTAAGCTTACAATACTATATTTCATTCAAATTACTTTACTCTAGTATAAAGTGGGGGTGGGAGGGCAACAACCTTTTCAATGAACATTTTCAATAGTAAAAGTATTGTTGGCAAAAAAAAGTTCATTGCTTATTACCTTCGTCATAACAATTGACTACTAAATACTGTATATACCTTTCAGCGTTTAATTCTGTGAACTAGACAGAATACTATACTTGTAGTTACAGATATGTTATATTGTGCAAGTCATTGTTCCCTAACTTGGTCAATTGCTGACCTTTCTCATCGAGGAATGTAAGCAGGGATTTGCATCACAATACTATTCTCGTGTCCAGTGAAAAGGTCACGACCGACCATTACCAGCTGGTGAGTATCGTGCACTAACAGAAGTAACTGCATGGTTTGTAAGGTTTCCGCAGTCTATGTTATTTGGTTCCATGGAGATGCACTTTCTGAATATTTTATTGCAGATATCTTCAATTGTAATATTGCAGAATTGTGTTGTTGTTTGTTTGCTCACTGTCCCTCCCGACACATATTGGGGCGTCACTACTTACACATTTTCGAGCTATACTCGACACTTAGGACCCATGTAGCAATGAGGTATATTTTTAGTACCCTTATCTGCGATACGGGACCGCGTGTTTTATATGTTCTATACGGTTTCATTTGAAGGACTGACTTGCACGTTCCGAAGAGGAATTCAAAAGCCCGACTAAAGATCAACTCCTTATTCTGAGACTCTGGAGCAAACAATCTAAACACTACCCCTCGCGGGCGTCATTAGCTGAAGTGGTTGGTACCTTGGGTTTTTTCAGCAAAGGCTGGTGAAATACTCTCTTCCTTTTATAAACTTTTCGATTGAGTATTTTATAAAATCTTAATTACTGAATTTTATGGTACTTTTTATATGAATTATTCTTTCGTCAAAATTAAAGTCCAATCCCGTTTCCAGATTTAACTTAAAAAAAATGCTTGCATAATTCTGTCATTGCATTAAGAAATCAATACAGTGACATTTGTTAATTACTTTTTAATGTCTGTTTTAGACCGTTCTTGAGCAAAAATTTAAAAAGAATGAAACATTTCCTTTCTAGAATGATTGAGACATATTCAAGAATTATAATTACATTAAAAATTGTTCAATTAACGTTGTACTATGTATAGCTAACTTTCGATAGTCTTAAAAAAGAATTTATTTAAATTAAATCAACTTATACTCAAAATTAAACTGAACACATTAATTTTGCAATAAAATCAAACTATCTAGAAGTTATAATCAAAACGTTTGATAATCTGCAAGGTAGTTAGAAATTCAAGACGTTGGTTTAGGTTCAAAAGAGGAGTAAGCATTCCCTGCCATAAGCCCTTTGTGTTGAACAAGTAGACTTAGGAAATGCTGACTTAAACGAGGTCCTTGAAATCTCTGTAATATCAATTGATCTTTCAGTAGCCTGCCTCGGTTAAAAAATTGATTGTATTCAGGGCATATTCTTGCGTTTCGAATAGGATGGGAGATATCAACATCATATGCAAAATTTGATAGCAGAATATAACTAAATAAGTTAGGAAATTTCATACATTGCCCTTACTGAATCAAACTTTTATAAGAAAGAATCTCAATTTAGCAATAAAGTTTGATGCTAATAAATAAAACAAAAAATTAAAACATATTTTTATTGTATACAACATGAATAGAAGTTCATGCTTTCAAAAAGCGAGATGAACATTTATTTTGCTGCATTATAGCATTAACACAATTATTCCACGAACAAAAAAAATCGTTATAGGTCATTGATCAGAATATCCCCTGACTGAGTGCGAACTCATATATTAATCATAACATCGTCAGAAAATATAAAGCGAGTATGTTAACACGACAGTAACTTTATCAGATGATGAAAGTGTTTACTAAATGAACTCACTGGTCTGCAATACCAGATAATCATTTATTTTTTTCTATAACTTTATGAAATGTTTCTTTTCTCTAATGGGTAGTTCTTTTCTCTAGAGTTTATGACTATATGTCCCTTGGCGCTTGTTTGCTATACTGTAAGTTCATATTGACTTCATTATACCGCGGCTTGGGATTTTATTTTTTAATCTCTAACAAAGAGCATTCCTATTTGAAGATAATCTGGGGCAACGCAATATCTGCGTATGAATACAATAATAGTGTTTATTTTTTTTTGTGTGAGCTCTATCGATAATGGAATAAAAAAATTTCTTTGCAATTTACGGTTTCAATGACAGTGCCAGGATCAACTCTTGAAAGTATTGGGAAACATTTTACTTCATGAGTGTTCCTGAGAAAGGAAGTAAACCTCTATTTTTAAAGTTACAGTGTCCTGTGTAGTTTGCTTCATCGTCTTTGTAGGAATTAAAGTTGGTTTTGCAAAATATTCTTTTGAATACAAAAATAAATTATAAGGGTCTCAAATATCAAAACATCATGCTTTGAAAAGAAAAAAAAGATGAAGATTCTTTTTAAGAAATTAAAACTGTCAAGCAATTCTTGAATGTAAAATATTAATGTACAAGATTGGTATGCGAGTTCTGCATGTTTCCATTTCTTTTTGTACCATTAGAAAATTTAAATAACAGGTAGAAGATATGAAAAAATTTTCTTTGTTTTGACATAAAAAATTACCTTATTCTTAGTGGTCTAAAGTTTGAATCTAAGTTTGAATAATATAACACATGCATACGTACTTTCATTAAATAAATGATTGTTTACTCCATGCATTCTTTACTTCACAAACGCATATGAATTATTGATTATGTAAGTACATACGTATTACACTTAGACAGTGCATTAAAGAAAGAAGAAAATGTTAGATATATTTGTTCAGTAACATCAAAATATTGATAGGTTTATTGACTTTGTTGTTGACTTCTAAAGATACGTCTTCTTTAAAAGAGGAAGCCTTTGGAAAATCCAACACAAAGAATTAAAGTGTTTGTTATTTAAAATAACGAATAAAGGATCAAATATCTGATCTTGTTAACGTCCTGTTTCACTGTGTAGGAATACGAAATATACCCTTTTATTGTGTTTCCAGACACGATGTAACACTATTCAAGTTGTGCCTCCGTTACCAATCGCGCACTACCGGAAGTAATTTGCAAGATTTCACTTCATGAAAATGTTTGACATTGAGATTTTTAAAACTAAGTAAACCATTCCATTCAAGAAGGACTTCACTGTTTACATTTTATAATACTTGAATTCTTCTGGTATTTCTTTCAAGTTATTTGATAGAGTTTCTGCAGAGATTTATAGTGAAGCGATCGATGCACATAGAATTCAAGCTTCATTCGTTAAATAATATATCCCTTGGGTCAATATAATGGGAAATGCACCCATATACTTTGAAAGGATTGCGTTAATAACGAAGATATATTTTTTTCTTCGGTAAATAATTTGCTGAAAGATATCTTAATCGGCTTTTCAAAGTATGGTCTCTAGGGAAATTATCGCGACGCATTTTCGCGGGGATTTATTTGTACAAATCATTTGCTTTAAGTAAAATTCAACAGCATTAGTGGATACTGTACAATTATTGTGCGTGTTGAAGGTAATTGACGCATGCGTTGTCAACAAAAAGTAACTTCATTTAATTCCTAAATAATCAAATCGTTAAAACTTTTCTAAGATTATCTTTTGCCCTCAGCAGACATCTCTTTGGGGACGCGGGAGGACTGTTTATTCAATGATCATTAAAGAGAAAAGTTTACCACCAGGGGAGTTCATGGACGTAAACAATTGCAAAATATCGCACTTTTACCTGAATGATGTCACCTTTACATTATGGAAATGATGATTATTTTCAGAAGGCTGGGGTTTTTTTTATATATCATAATAGAAATACAAGGATACACAACTCACTTAAATAACTGAAAATAGAGGGAAAATGAGCAAATGAGAGGTAAAGGTATTGGGAAATATACAGAAAGGCGCGCATAGTACACGTTGAAAAAAGATTTTTTATAATAATAAGCACTACGGTTTTAAAATAAATCAATTTTAATTTCAGAAAGCAATGATAAACATTTTTCATGCATTGTAATGAGTTTTAAACAATCTACAGAATATGTTATAGCAAAACATCGAAATAACGATGTAATATGATTCAGAAGGGGGTCGACACGATGCATGGAAACATGAAATGAATGATCAAACTTTTTTCCATATTATCAGGAGGTAAACATTGGGCATGCTTAACATAATTTACAATAAAAGATATTTAAAGAAAATAAAATAAGTTATTTTTTAAAGAAATCTGAAGAAAAAATAAAACTTACCTACTTTAGTGCTGGTCTTATAAAATTTAGATTAACTTTTAGAAACGGAATGCTGACATCTACATTTTTCTTCTTAAAACACAAAAATATTTGTTGGGTACGCAGGGAGACCTGTAAATTAAAAAAAAAAATTCATATGACATAATATTGCGATATTTTCTGGAAATATCGCAACGCGTCATGATGCTTTTTTCCTTCTACATGTACATGCAATTGAATGATGTAAATGATCTCAAAATTATTAGGGGTTCTTCGAACAGGTATGTAGGATTTGAAATTTATAAGCATACGCTAAATTTTAGTTGTTTTATATATAAGTTAAAACATGGATTTTACGAACAATATTTGTAAAGAATGCTTTATCATAAAGTTTATTTTGAATGATATTTCATTCTAGTTCACCGAAAATTCTATACTTTTGATTATATATTTAAAAGGAATGTATGAACTTGAAGAAAAAGGTCCAAAAGGGTCTAACACATTTTTTTTTTCATATTTGGATATTTTACCAGCAAAAGACATTTATTTGTAACATTACAAAGAAAACTTTATGACAAACGACTTACGTGATGACTTTAACCTTATTAACGTATATAGGAATATATCCCAATCACCTGCACACAGAGTTTTTCTTTCCCAGTTGATTCGATACGGCATGAACATTTTTTAATGCTCTAAGTATGAACATTTTTTTTAAAACGAGGCAATTAACTATTGTAAAAGAAGTTGTTGAAACATGAATATCAACTCCTTCGTTAAAAACTCATCATTTTGCAAGTTCTATGGTTGATACAACGACCTTAAAAGCAGATACATATGATTTATCGTTAAGTCATATTCTAATTGACTTTTCTCATACATATTATTAGGCCGTTGTGGTTTCAATTTATCATTACAAGGAACACGAGGCGGGATTGACACGTCGACAGAGGTTGCTTACTCGTCTAGGGCATCTGATCCAATCTCTGATTGATTTAGATGTCCTTTTTTTTCTCTGCATCCTATTTGTAAAGATTCCATGGACCTTTGAACTTAATGACGATTTATTTCGAAATATTTCATGTATGACCTAATCGTAAAGAACATCTGCAGAAAAACACGTTATATTCATGTATGCAGCTATTTGAAAACCAATGATTAATTTTGCCTATGTACAAGTGTGTAAGTGTGTGAACTGTATTTTGTATAAAAATACTTTAATTTTTACAACTTTGTTTCAAAATTTTACAGCAATAAATTTTTTTCAACATTCTATGTTCAGGTTCGATTTATCCGCATCTTATATAATGGTAAGGATTCCTAAGATTTGATGACAACGAGAAGACAAGCACCAGCTAGTCCCTATATACAAATTCTGGTGCCAAACTATTTCATGTGTTCTCTGCTTACTGATGTGACATCATCGCCTAGTCCAAACTATGATGAAATTGTATAATTATCTTAATCCTTAAAGGATTTTCAACCATATTGCTACTTTCCATGTAGCAGCCTCTCTACTCTTCATGTATCAAGCAGCTTTGGCTATATCAAGCATTATTTATTCTGTCACATTACATTTTATATTTAAAGAAACTTTTTACTTTTTCATTGATTGTCAAGTAATTGTCCACTGCATTTGTTTCTGGTCATAATAATTATTTTACGCTAATTTTGGTAAATAACTTTAGATTCTGTATGGTATTTAAGTGAAGGGTTGGCCAGTTCTCGCCTGCGCAGAATATCCAGTATGTAACTGGGGAGACAAGAAACAGCATTGCCTTAAGAGATTTTTTGAATGTTTTTTTAATGGTAGAACTTCAGTTAATGGTCGGTATTGAAAATATCCTCAGGGTAATATAAACCATCATTGACTTCTGTTTCTTTCTGACATTGTCTTCTTTGTGACCTTGGTATTGCGTACTTATATATCCGTTTCTCAGTCATCTCTTTATTTTTTTATGCCGCACGAGATTTGCTTAACTGATTACTATATTATGGACTGTGTAATTACGTTTTTCCCCATCAGTTTTATTCTTTTAAGCCTAAACTGTGTAAGGAGATTCGCATCACCGGCCAAAAAGAATATATAAATACGTTCACTTGTACCTATACAGCGGTAGTGATTTTGGTCCATTGCTTTTTTATAATTAGTTTCAATCATTCATTAGCTTCCTTTAGTGATTCAAGAACCGTTTTATGGGGGAGGATACACTTCTGTAAAGATGATTAAAGAAAACAATTTGTTAATTATGGTTACAATGGACGCCAAACCATGCTTAACCTAAAACATTGAACTATATTTGAATATTCCATGACAGCAGGAGTGAAGCTGTGTAGATAGAGGTAAAAACGATAGGGGTTGTAAAAAAACGTGACACCAAATCTGCAAATGTTATTGAAACGATCCTTTTTATAAACCTATTGACGTCTCATATGGAGATTATTATACGTTCGGTCGATGATATTTATGACGTTGTCTATTTTTAAATGTAATTGGTCAATCTAACAAACAGAGGACTCTAACACCATTCCCATTTCCTGAAAACTTTTGATAAGAAAGAAGGATATAGAGATAACGAACAGTTTTCAATCTCAAAGGCCATAAAATTTTTTTTTAAAAAAAGGAGCAGAACGAACACAGACCTCTGAAACATCAGAGGTGGAATCAGGTGCCATGGAGGAGTGAGCATCCCCTGCTGACCGGTCACACCCGCCGTGTGCCCCTTGACATGATCGAGAAATCACGGAAAAATCAGTCGTCAATTCAGTGTATAATTAAACATTTAATTATAAACCAAGAAAAAAAAAGTAATACTGAAGTTAAATATTGTGATGTATTTCTGTCACTTACCTTTTCTAATGTTTATGTTGACCTATCAGCAGTTTGTTAAGTCGGATACTTATGTCGACTTATCAATATTTTTTAGGTGCCTGGTCTTCTATTCGTGTTAGGAAATTTAGCATGAAAATAAGCCAATGTCCAGTTTGTGCACTCAGTTGACATTTTTCTGTCAAGTCGATAATAGCTTCTAACAGTCGACATTAAATGTGACCGCAAATACGATGATGTATAAGTTGCATCATACAATCAGCAACGTATATTGAAATCCTACAACACGCATGTTTCTTTTTTACTTTTAATTTTGTTTTATATTAATATCCCTCTTTCAAAAGGTGGAGTAAGATCTTTGGAAAAAAACACACTTTGAAAAAAGTTTTAAGTGCGTAATTTTTCAAAGTTCTTCTCCAAATCTTCGAAGTGATACGACTTTAACATGCTTTATTTCAGATACTTTTTTAACTGTAACTCAACAATACTCGATTACAAGACACTCATACTTTAAATAGAGAATCCAACGAGATAGCTTATAGCTTCAATAGAGGTCCATCTGTAATTTCCGTATACAAATAACTTAGCACTTAGTCTTTGTTGTTTGTGCTGCGCCATCGAAACAAAACGATAAATATTTATTTTTGATCTTACGGTTTCCTGCGTATTTGGTGTCATGTGATTATGTTCTGGCTTATTAACAACCCCTGTTTGCAGAATTGTATTTCATCAAACGCTAGAAAAGAAATATTTACCCACGTCCTGTAATTAACTTCAGACAGATGCCCCTAGCTCAATATTGTAAATAAACAGTAGGAGGTAGTGTTATTTTCAATAGCTGATTTTTCGTTACACCTCAGGGAAAAGAAATTAAACGTAGAACGATATGAAAATTAATGTTTTTGATTACATTTACTAATGAATGAGAGAAATTGGCTTCGATAAGGACATGTATGTTTTGACTTCTGTAATGACATTTTCACCTGACCCAAGACAGAAGTTCAAGTGAGAGCTGATCGATGTTTTTAAGTGGGTGATTGCTTACTTTTCCAGAATTTTGTATTTGAGCAATTTTAAGCAAATGTCGTACTTTGCATATCTGGATTAATTAACGAAATTCAGTCAATGAATGTATGTTCAGTATCGAAAATATATTTATTTAAACTGTATCCATAAAATGACCATACACAAATTTACTGACCAAATCTCAATGTCCCATTTCAAACTTCAAAATAATGAAGAAACTTAGTACTTTCATTTCCTTTAAAAAAAGTATCCTCTGAGAGTCGAGTTCTTCCAAAATTTATTTATTCATTTTGGAGGTAATAGGATATATGTAAATATAATATTAAAAAGCGCTGAATTTTGTTAAGTTTTGACTTTGTTTCATATTTTGATATTTTACTTGAAAAAAGTAAAAAAAAAACGTTAATGGTAATCTAACAACCAAGCTCTATGATAAACGTGATGACTTTATCTTTTCCATTGTCAACTTCCCTTACTTCTGCAGTAATATACCTTCATCACCTGCATACGGAGTTTATATATCTCAGTTGATTCGATACGCAAGAGCATGTCCTACGTATGACCAATTTCTAAAACGAGGTAAATTATTGACAAACAAGTTGATGAAACAAGAATATCAGCAGTCTCGTTTAAAGTCATCATTTCGTAAGTTCTATGGTCGATACAAAGACCTTTCAGCAAATACAATTTAAAATTGAGTCAAATGCTTACTGACGGTTTTCATACCTATTGTTTGTCCATTATTTATACACTGAATTGACGACGGATTTTTCCGTTATTCCCGGTCATGGCAAGGAGCACGCGGTGGGTGGATGCTTACTCCATGGCACCTGATCCCATCTCTAATGTTTTCCTTTTCACATACACGATTATCGATGATATTTTTCACGGTCCACGAAACGACGATTCTAACCTTATATGTATCCATCATATCTATATATTAATCAATTGATATCAGCATTTAAGGTTAAAGGTCACTCTCGAGAACTGCTTTTTAGAACTTCATGAAAGTTGCCTTGAAACTTCGAAAACTACGGTAAAATCTTTGAAAATCATTCTCAACAACTATTTTCAACAATTATTAAAGAGTACAAGTTTAAGCACAATTAAGTTGTGTGAAAGATATTCAAAATGAAAATTTTAATTGGATCACATTTTCAACTGTTAGACTGCGCATTGAAATTAAATTCTTATTTTAAACTTTCATTATTAACTGAACTTATAAATAATACATAAAAATTATTTTAAAAGATATGGTAGTCAAAACAAACAAACAAGCAAGCATTGATACACTCTCACACTTCTTTTATGAAATATGAACATTAAGAGCAATAATCAAGTTCATATTTCCACTTCAACAATACAAAACAGGACTAGATCAAATACAGACCTCTATAAAAACCTTAAAAATTAAGTCAAATGCCATAGAAGAGTAATGAAATATGTGGAGATAACAAGCATTATTCGAACTGAAAGTACATTTATCATTACAAAAAAGGAGCGGATCAAATAGTGACCCCCAAAACATCATGGGTGGGAACAGATGTCATGGAGAAGAAAGCATCCCATGCCGACCGGTCACACCTGCCGTGCACTATTTGTCATGTTCTGAAAAAAGGAAAAATCCATGGACAACTCGGTTTGAAAAAAAGTCAGTCAGCATTTGATTTAATGATAAATTGTATTTGCTGACAAATTTGACCATAGAACTTACAAAATGATGACTTTAAACAAGATTGCTGATATTCTTTCTTGCTTCATCAACTTGTTTGTCAATCACTTATCTCGTTTTAGAAGTTGTTCATATGTAGAACATGCTCTTTCGTATCGAATCAACTGAAAAATAAAAACTCCGTATGCAGGTGACAAAGTTATATTGCTGCATAAGTAATCGTCCTCTGTCGACCGATGTAAAATAATAATGTATAAACCGACACGTCTAATGATGTTTTGGAAATAAAATGTAATGTTTGTGCCAATACGTGATCACAGAAAAGAGAATTTTTGCTCAGACTTGCTAGGAAACCACCGATGAAATTTTCATCTGTTTAATTTGTAGGACGTATGGGATGTATATTTCGTACCAACATCCACTATGACACAGGGATTACATGTATTTATACAGGGATTTGTCTGAAGGACGGATCCACACGACCTGCAGTTCAATTCAAACCCCAACATTAGGATCATCTCCTTATTCTTCGATTCTGGAGAATAAACACTCTTTTATTGGTGCGACACGTAGACGAATTCGTCCTTTCAGAAATATTTCGGCAAGATGAATTCGTTTACGGGTGTATGTACATAAGACAAAAAAGTTACCAGCGTATTGCTACGGTTGTGAAGCGTCTGCTCTAGAGTTGCAGAGTAAGGAGGAGTTGATCCTTACGTAGCGAGTTGAAATCCCTCTTAGGGACATTCATCGATCCTTTCGATGAGACCGTATTAAATGAGGTCCCGTGCTGCATGTAGGTAATAACGCGAAAAGATCCTTTACTGCTCATCAAAAGCCCTAAATGCGGAGTACAGGACACATGTGTTAATTTTGAGCCTTTTAACTGCGGCGGGTAGTGCCTAAATCTGAACGAAAATTCTCATAGACATAGGAATCCTTACTCCTCCATGACAACTGATCCCACCTCTGATTTCAAAGGAACAATAACCCTATTCACAGTTTGTATTCCAAAAAAGGGACTTTTGAGCATGGTCACAGTGCATATTTTTCACATTATTATTTTTTGATTTCAAAGGAATTATATTATTACATTTTAAAAAAAATTCAATTTATCATGTAAGAAAATAGGTTTGAGTTAATTTAGGCAATATTAATACATGTAAATATTCATTGGGGTTGGCATACATATATGTATTATCGAAAAGTGAAATCACGATGAACTTCTTAAGAGGATAGATTTTTCCGATAATGAAATGATTTTAAAACTCTCCCTTGAGGTCATTTAGAGCTTAATTATCATTGTGTGATTAATTCTTCGGGAAATTTCTCACGAAATTTACCAATTTCTATCCTATTTAACCACTAATGGGACTTTTTGTAATCTTGGAACAAAGCCACATAATCTTTGTGTCCTAAGAATAATATATGTCCCATAAATCAATATTTCATCAAAATGACAGTTCTCTATCGTATGCCTTTTCACATACGTATCTGATCTCTTTGCATCAAATATTTTTGCTCTTTTTATTTTCTTGTTAGCACTCATTTGCTTCCCGTCATCCTACCGACTAACCGATATAAAGTTCTAATCATAGAATATTTGATACGTTGCATTTTCATGACACTTTACGATAAACGAAATATAGATTAGTCTAGTTGTATTTTATTTGCTGAAATGTAATTCTGTTATCACTTCTACAAAAGTTAATTTGAGACATCTAAGACCAATTCGTACTCATTTGGGTTCCTCTAATTTGTGGAAAACCTAGGACCTTGACATGACACAGATATATGTCGATGAAAACTTTCAACATCATTTAAATATCAATTTCAATTTATATGTGGTTAAATTTAGAATTTTCTGACAAAATTGGTTGATTTCTGGTTTAAAAATTTAAGAATTAGAAGGATTTAAATTTATTTTTGAATCCGGGATAGGTATGTCGATAGCCAAAATATTCCATCTTGGTGATTGATTAAAGCATTTTATTCTTTAAAAGAGATTTTGAGTGTGAATTTAGTTGTCAATTGAGGAATTAAAGAATTTAAGCCAAATTCATTATGAAATTAGTCGCAAAAAGCGTATTAAGGCTATTTAAACAACTCTAGCTTAAAATAAAGTTTAGAGATCTACTTGTACAATGTAATGTCCGCAACCACTAGTAGATGTTTGACAACAATTAAATTAACAGGCAATCCAAGATACTACCTGGACAGCATCCGCTATGTAACATATATGGAAAATTTGAATCTTGTATCTAATCAAGGTACTGAGATTGTACTGAAAGACGGGGTCAAAATAATCTTCATGCTAGATTTCACAAAATTTTAATGTGATTTTTTAAACGAGTTTTGATAACAACTGAATTTTTTTATTAACATACTAAAAACAAAACTGTAAATAATATAAATTTACGTTTTTCATTTATTTTGAAGTAGAAATTTCAATAACTGCTCTGTCTGGAAACCTTTTTTGAACTGTCCGAATTTCACCAGGTACGAATTAATATTTTTCCGGAAGTAATAATACGCAGGAGAGTACTTTGTTTACTAGTGTCGTTTATAGTTAATATTTTTAGTTTTAAATTTTCAAAATACTTTATTAGTTTGAGTTAGAAAAAAGTTCATATCACTTTCTTCAGTTTGATACAGAAAGTTTATATTTTGATCAAATCAATTTCTGCACTCTTTCATATAGCGTAGATTTAATTCATGTGTTATCACCACGGCTTCCGTTTTGAGGCCTCTGACGGTAAACTACATGTAATAGACGGGGTCAAAAATCACAAGTCATTTTATGATTTAAATGACCAACGTATCAGCAAACTATACTGACTTTCAACTATATGAATTTTGAAGTCATGTTTTGATTAATCTTAATATACCAAAGAATCTTTGACGTTTTGCTTTGAAAGTCCTTAAGAGTAATGATTTTATCGTTGTCAACCTGAGTATAAAGTTTGACGATTATAAAGCAAAAGCTTCTAAGATATCGGTCGAATCATTTGAGTACAAAGAGACTATTAGATTCATAGTCCAACAGGTGCACTTCCCACTCATTCTAGAGGAAAGGGGGAGAAAATTAATACTGATTTTATATTGTTATAATAGTTATAAAGTAGACAAAATTCATATACTCATAATACCTTATTCAACAACAGTCTTATTTAATTATCTAGATTCCTTTTTGTAGAAGGCGTGAATTATGATTATGAAAAAGGTTCAAGAATTCAGGTATTCAACAAAATATAACTGTGTCTAATATGTGTTTTATTTTTTTTTAAGTATTGGCTTTATTGAAAAATTTACAGAATTCCTACAATGCAGAATTATGACAGTACAACATTGGCCTGTTCATACTTGACATACATCAGTACCCTGTTTTGCACGAATGTTTTCAAATAACCGAGACCTTGCCAGGTGGAAAACAGTAATTCTCCCAGGTTATTTTTCCTCTGACATTCATTTGTTTGCCAACAGCACGGTTAAATCTGCATCAAAAGTCGACATAAAATCCTTTGATTTGTGGCCTCGCTATAGATTTTATTTGACCTCTACTATGTACAGACAAAACAAAACTAGGAAAAGAACAAGCATTAGGCATTGATTAGAGGGATAAAAACAACCTTATTTATCAAGCGCAATCTCACAAAGAATACGAATGATTTCCTGAGATAAACATGATAATCTACGGATTCCATAAAAAGGGCCATTTCACAATTTTGATGTTTTCCGCCGAAACAATTAGATTCAGACTATTTTCCAGTACAGCAAGTTTTGAGATGTTATGTTCATAAGATCTGGAAATCATAATTTTTGTAACAAAAGAATCGTAAAATGGCGGTAATGATGTTGATTTCTTCCGTCTCAGAGCCAATACATTAAATAGATTTCCTTGATAAGTTTAGCGAAAAATGAGAAGAAAAAACGTAGGAATTATGGTCTATTGATTTATATGAATACTAAAAATTAATATTCCATATCTAGCCCGGTTTATTGGTAAGGTAAAAAACTGTTTCACAAAAATAAGTGTTTATTAACCTCAAAATTACAAATAAGGCTTTGCTAAAAAATGAATGTGATGGTTTTACGTATAATTGAGCAATAATGTGTAAATTGGAAAGTCATAATACCTTAATTCTTCTGATTTTTCGTAGCCTTTATGTATGGAATCAGGTTAGGGCCAAATAGTTCACACTACTGAAACGTCGAGCTTTTGGTTGATGCTGCGATTTCGATTACACAATGGCGCAGTTATGAGGCCATGATGGTTCAATAATGCAATAAAGATGGCGCGACTACGTGATGAAGAAAACGTGGGATGATTCAAAAGGAAGCAAAACAATGACATTGGTACGATGAAGAAGAAGCCCTGTTGCTGCATTGCATCATCACTTCATTGTTTTTTGCTTTTTATTGCGTCATCGCCAATACACATTGTGTCAGTGTTTCATTGTACTGTCACTCTAACGTCCAATCATGTCATCATCCTTGAGCTATCGACAGTGTGAAAGTATACTAAGTTGCCCTATCTCGATATCATTTCAACATGCAAATGCTCACACCTGCTGAATTCTTTCGATAGAATTGGCGGTCAGTCACTGAATATACAAATCAATTGCTAAGCCATCGGTATTAACTTTATCTAATAGTTAATATTTTTCTGGAATATTGTTTAGATAAACGATTCAAATAAGTTTAAAAAAAAACTTTTCAAGATATACATCTCAGTATGTGTGTTGTGAAAACATAAAACCTATCTGTTCAACTTTAGGATTGATTCTTAAATAAATAGAATAATATTTCAGAATGAGTAAGTGATAGCCTGATGTCATAAGTTAATGTACAATATCATATTTTTTTTATCAAATTAGTATGCAGATAACAAAAATAAACGGCAAATGTTCTATTTTTTGCCTAATAAAAAAACAAGACACTATTTCTTAGACCCTTCCCCCCCCCCTTTTTTTTTTCTCAAAACTCAAACACAGTAAGTTAGATAGCGGATTTCATTAAGTATTTACCAACGCTGTTACTGCATTTTCTTATCCTCTAATTCAGAGTTAATTTTATGTTGTACATTTATCATATGAGGGAATAGTTTTACAAAAGTATGAATTCGAATTTATAATCCAGTTTCCTTAATTTTGATCACGGATTATAGGTTCATAAGATATGTGTTTTGCACAAATAAAACACGATTTTCACCCTAATTGGCATTTTTAGTCATACGGATTTTGACTTGAAAGAAAATTTAATACTAACTAGTGCTAATTGTAACGGGAACCGTTACAGATGTTCCCCAAACGCTCCCCAACTCCCTTTTGGTGCCATATTTCCTGTAAGCCTTATTAAGTAAGACAACATCTGTGCATTTTTACTTTAACAACGTTTTCCTAGAAGGATACCAATTATATTCAAATTTTAACATTGCACGCGTGCGCATGTGAATGCACGTGCGTAATGATCCTATCATCTTGTCTACACTTTCTTTATATTTAAATATAATATATATTAAAGCATTTAGTCCAAAAGTATTAAAAATCACTCATTCAAGTTTATTTTTCAATTTCACTCATTCCAAATGCATGCACGTGCGTGCATATGCATGATGACCATACCTTCTTGTAGTAGACCCTTATATCTATCTATGTTCTTAATCCCATCCTGTTTGGTTGAAAACCAAGGGAGTTAAAGCCATTTAAAGTTTGCAGATTGCAGCACACGTGCATCCGCGTGATTTCATGATTTTTTTTTCTAAATCATATTGTAGGATAACCTAATGCATGACTATGTTTTAAATTTCAAAGCATTTCGTCAAAAAACAAAGGAGATATAGCCATTTAAAGTTTCAGCCAATCAGATTGCAGCACACGTGCACTTGCGTGATTTCTTGAAATTTTTGGTATCTCATATTGCAGGATATCCTAATGCATGACTATGTTTTAAATTTCAAAGCATTTTGACAAAAAACAAAGGAGATATAGCCATTTAAAGTTTCAGCCAATCAGATTGCAGCACACGTGCATGCGCGTGATTTCTTGAATTTTTTTGTATATCATATTTCAGGATATCCTAATGCATGACTACGTTCTAAATTTCAAAGCATTTTGTCAAAAAACAAAGGAGATATAGCCATTTAAAGGTTCAGCCAATCAGATTGCAGCGCACGTGCATGCGCGTGATTTCATGATTTTTTTCTATATCATATTTTAGGATATCCTAATGCATGACTATGTTTTAAATTTCAAAGCATTTCTTCGGAAAACAAAGGAGATATAGCCATTTAAAGTTTCAGCCAATTAGATTGCAGCACGCGCGCATGCGCAAGTTTTCATGAGATTTTGTATATATCATGCTGTAGATCTTCATAATGTGAGACTATGTTCAAAATTTCAAAAGATTATGACAAGAAACAAGTAAGATATTGAGACTTTAGTTTCAGCCAATCAGAGCAAAGCGCACGTGCATGCGCGTGAGATCTTGGTATTTTGACCATGCCATCTTGTCTATACTACTAATGTATCCTTACATTATGAGTTTCAAAGAAATTCATCAAGAAAAAGAAAAGTTACAGCAATATCCATTATATTGGTCATTTTTCGTGTTGCACGTGCGCGCTCTTGCAAGCACGTGCGCGCAAAATGACCTTCGTTCGGCACACCTACACAACACACCTATTAACCCTAAAAAGGTTTTAACTTAGTTGGGTGAACAGTTTCTGAGAACACTTCCGGACAAAAAAGTACCGGAGAAGAAATAAGAAGAAAAAAGAATAATAATAATAATAACTAGTGCTAATTGTAACGGGAACCGTTACAGATGTTCCCCAAACGCTCCCCAACTCCTTTTTGGTGCCATATTCCATGTAAGCCTTATAAGACAACATCTGTGCATTTTTGCCTTTAACAACGTTTTCCCAGAGGGATACCAATTATATTCAAATTTTAACATTGCAGGAATGCATATGTGAATGCACATGCGCAATGATCATATCATCTTGTCTACACTTTTCTATATATTTCCATATATAATATATTAAACCATTTAGTCCAAATGTATTAAAAATCACTCATTCAAGTGTATTTTTGATTTCAATCGTTCCAAATGCACGCACGTGCGTGCATGTGCATGATGACTATACCTTCTTGTAGGAGGCCCTTATATCTATCTATGTTCTAAATCCCATCCTGTTTGGTTGAAAACCAAGGGAATTATAACTATTTCAAGTTTCAGCCAATCAGATTGCAGCACACGTGCATGCGCGTGATTTCATGAATTTTTTTTCTAAATCATATTGTAGGATATTCCAATGCATGAATATGTTTTAAATTTCAAAGCATTTCGTCAAAAAACAAAGGAGATATAACCATTTAAAGTTTCAGCCAATCAGATTGCAGCACACGTGCATGCGCGTGATTTCATGATTTTTTTCTAAATCATGTTGTAGGATATCCTAATGCAAGACTATATTTTAAATTTCAAAGCATTTCGTCAAAAAACAAAGGAGATATAGCCTTTTAAAGTTTCAGCCAATCAGATTGCAGCACACGTGCATGCGCGTAATTTCTTGAAATTTTTTGTATATCATATTGCAGGATATTCTAATGCGTCACTATGTTTTAAATTTCAAAGCATTTCGTCAAAAAACAAAGGAGATATAGCCATTCAAAGTTTCAGCCAATCAGATTGCAGCGCACGTGCATGCGCGTGATTTCGTGAAATTTTATCCATATTATCTTGTAGGATATTCTAATTCATGACAATGTTTAAAATTTCAAAGCATTTCGTCGAAAAACAAAAGAGATATTGAGATTTTTGTTTCAGCCAATCAGAGCAAAGCGCACGTGCATGCGCGTGAGTTCGTGCTAATTTGACAGTGTTATTTTATTAACACTATTAATATATCCTCATGTAATGAGTTTCAAAGCATTTCATCAAAAAATGTAAAAGTTATAGTTACATTAAGTATATCAGTCAATTCAATCATTTCACGCGCACGCACGTGCAGGCGTATGCGCGCAAAATGACCTTCGTTCCGCACACCTACACTACACACCTATTAACCCTAAAAAGGTTTTAGCTCAGTTGGGTGAACAGTTTCTGAGAACACTCGCGGACAAAAAAGTACCGGAGAACAAATAAGAAAAAAAAAAAAATAATAATAATAATAAGAAACAGAGTAAAAACAATATGTTCCCAAACTCCGTTTGGGGAACATAATAATAACTAGTGCTAATTGTAACGGGGACCGTTACAGATGTTCCCCAAACGCTCCCCAACTCCCTTTTATAGTCATATTCGCTGTAAGCTTAATTAAATAAGACAAACTCTATGCATTTGAGACTTTAACAACGTTTACCCAAAAGTGTACCATGTTCATTCAAATTTTATCATTGCACACTTGTGCATGTGAATGCATGTGCGTAATGACCATATCATATTGTCTACACAATCTATATATTTTAATACGCTAAATATTAAAGTATTTAATCCAAAAGTTAAAAAAAAACGCTCATTCAAGTGCATTTTTTATTTTACCGATTTCACGTGCACGCACGTGCATATATGGGCATGATGACCATACCTTCTTGTAGAAGTCCATTACATCTATCTATGTTCTAAATCTCACCCCGTTTGGTTGAAAACCAAGAGAGTTATAGCTATTTAAAGTTTCAGCCAATCAGATTGCAGCGCACATACACGCACATGTATGCATGTGCATGGTGACCATACCTTCTTGTAGAAGTCCATTATATATATCTATGCTCCAAATCCCATCCTGTTTGGTTGAAAACCAAACAAATTATAGCTGTTTAAAGTTTCAGCCAATCGGGTTGCAGGGCACGTACACGCACGTGCATGCATGTGCATTGTGACCATACCTTCTTGTAGAAGTCCATTATATATATCTATGTTCCAAATCCCATCCTGTTTGGTTGAAAACCAAGGGAGTTATAGCTATTTAAAGGTTCAGCCAATCAGATTGCAGCGCACGTGCATACACGTGTTTTCACGATACTTGCTATATATCATGTTGTAGGATATCGTAATGCATGGCTATGTTCAAAATTTCAAAGGATTTCGTCAAAAAACAAGAAAGATATTGAGACTTTAGTTTCAGCCAATCAGAGCAAAGCGCACGTGCATGCGCGTGAGATTTTGCTATTTTGACCATGTCGTCTTGTCTATTCTACTAATGTATCCTTACATTATGAGTTTCAAAGCATTTCATCAAAAAATAGAAAAGTTAAGGCAATATACATTATATTGGCCATTTAACTTGTTGCACGTGCGCGCTCTTGCAAGCACGTGCGCGCAAAATGACCTTTGTTCGGCAAATCTACATAACATGTCTACTGACCCTAAAAACATTTTACCTTAGTCAGATGTGTAGTTTACAAGATCACTCAAGGACAAAATTTTCCCAGGAATAATAATAATAATAATAAGAAACAGAGTAAAAACAATATGTTCCCCAACTTCGTTTGGGGAACATAATAAACATGAACGTCGGATGAACGTCGGATTTGACAATATCAGTTTCTTTAAATAGTTCATAATATCACACCATAAAGGCACTCGACTCTAAGCGTTTGATGGCAACCCACGGTGACTTACACACGAATGCCCGCACTCGCTGTTCATTTGCTGATATTTTTCATAAAATGAAAAATATAAATGTGAATTTCTCAGCGTGCTATCTAATTTCATCTTTGTCATTTGGTTTGATATTAACTCCGATATAAACCTAGTTGTTCATTTAAAAAACATCACCGTTGAGGGGACTCACTTGTGATAACCTTTTACTTTGAAATAAATGTAATGAAAAAAAGATTCAGCGCAAAAATTAATAAAAAGTGGTAGACAAAAGGGAAATGTTGTTTTTTTTTCTCGCTTAGAAATGGAAACAAATACTCCCACGCCCATTCAATTTCACAAAGAATAACTTTTAGCAAAAACTTTAATACAAAACACAGAAAATGTGGCTTATTGCTTTATTTGGTAACATTGTAATAATAAAATTTACCACGTCAAAATTCATTAATTTTCCATCATAATACTAATATAGTCCGGTTAGAATGTTAAATGTTTTCTATAACCCTAAAGGATATACCTGTTTTTTATTCTTTATATGTGAAATAAATGGAAAGTTTTTAAGCTTAAAGGTCCATTCACAAACAATACAAATCAGGAACAGAGAAAGCACGGGTCTCTAAATCACCGGAAGTGGGATCGAGTGGCACGATGGACTGAGCATCCCCTATCGACCCGTCACATCCGCCTTGTGTTCTTTGTTATCCGTCGACAATTCAGTGTGTACATAATTTCTTAACAATTAGGCCTAGTATGAAAAGGCTTTTCAGCATTTGACTTAATAATGTACAGACTGTTTTTGCTGACAATTGGGTGTTGTATCGAGCATAGAATTTACGAAATGTTGACACTGAACGATACTGTTGATGCTCTTGTTTCAACAACTTATTTGTTAAACACTTAACTCGTTTTAGAAATTGTTGATACGTAGCTCGCATGTTTTTGCGTATTGAATTAACTGAGAGATATAAACCCTGTTTACATATGATAAGGGTATATTGCTGCATAAGTAAGGGAAGTCGACTATTAAAAAGTTAAAAGTCATCACGTGAGTCATAAAGCTTTGTTGTTAGAATACCATTGATTGTTATATATTCCATTTGTACTATGAATTAACCTATACAATAATTTTACAGCAAGACACTATGCATGAATAATTATACATTTTACCATAATTTCGTGATCTTGAAAAAAAGAATTATTTAAATGAATACCGTTACTGCTTTTGCCAACAATTAGTCATAGACATATTTATCAGAGAACAAACCAAATATCTATAAATAATTTTAATTCACTGCAAGGGATACTTTCATATTCAGATGACGATCTTCTAAGCAATAAATGAAAGCACAGAAAAAACTGCTAATAACGAGATTTTACCCTCGCTCATTTGCGACCCCTCATGGATTCTCATTTCTCCTTAATGGATAGCCAATGCCTTAATGCAGAGGATTATATTCTTTAATGGATGTTGGAAATTGAATGAGATGTTTATCTAAATCAG
Source organism: Saccostrea cuccullata (assembly GCF_032062105.1). Lineage (NCBI taxonomy): Eukaryota > Metazoa > Mollusca > Bivalvia > Ostreida > Ostreidae > Saccostrea > Saccostrea cuccullata. The sequence goes on along the minus strand of NW_026924059.1, from coordinate 81,026 downwards.
GAAAACTGTTTTTTCGTCGCATCATCGGCTATTTTTTCTAGTATACTTTGCACTAGCGTGAACTAATATTATCTCGAAAATGGATACCTTGTTTTCTTGAAGAGGTTCGGAAATTCACAGTTTGGATATGTTAAAAGCTTTCAAGCACGGTAGAAACTCTACTTAATTTTTATCACCTGCGGTACTTATGGTTATAAGCTTTTGTATGGTTACTTAGATTCCCTACACAACCATAAGCATTTTCCTAACGCTCCTATATAGACGCATTATTCTCACATTTCATTAAGAAGGGATTGATTTTTATGCTTTTAAAGTGTCATTGTTCTAGAAAACATACAAGACTTGGTGTGACAATTCGAAAAAAAAGGTTTAAAATAGTATCAAGAAGTTCACAGTGACAATATATTGCTAGGCAACGATGACATTTCTGTAAAACAATATGTCACTTTTTCGTACCTACGTCATTTCCTGTTGAGAAACTCTGGAGTGTAAGAACTCCTATCGAAATGTATCCGATATATTTCTCATAAGTAAATGGATTTCGCGCGATTGGAAACTCAGATTAATTCGACAACAAATTTTATTTTATGTTCAATTAACTATTGACTGGAAATTAAAGAATACAATGACATGTTAGCCATAATGTTATTGGGAACAGTACAAGGAAGCATAAGACGATAAGGGAAATTTGCAATCTAAGAATTTTTCTTTGTACTTTTAAGGAGAAAAAATATGTCATCAATGTACTCTGATGAATACAATCATTACAATTGGATTAGGCTTACTTTTCATAACATGATAAACGTTGCAAGTTTGAATTGTAAATCATGAAAGATATTATGTTTATAACCCGATATGTCTTGTGGCACAATGTTTCATATTTGAAGGAAGTTCGTTTCTAAGTTCAAGCGTTTTACTAGATTTTTGTCTGGATCTGTGTTTATAAAATACGGTACAATGTATCAAATTCAAGTTCTCACAATGAATTAAGGTTCTACAAAGCCAATTTAACAATATTCAATTAAAAACCCACGCTTACACTCGAATCCATACAAAAAGAGTAAGTGAGGAACTATATTTAGTGGCGGATTTTATTTTTCGAAGACACTTTAAATCTGATCAACCAGTTATTTTCGTCCAGTGAAATGTTAAAGCTGGTTCTGATTTAGATTAAAAATTCTGTCTCAATAAACGAAAAAATATTTCGATATTATTGTGAAATTCCAGAAAAAGGCCAAAAAAATTTAAAGGCTTCAGTAAATGTTTGGCATTGAACAAATTATTTATTGCTTGTTAATTTTTAATATCAGAAAATGACAAATTGATTTGAAAAAAGATAGAAGAATAAATTAAGCAAAGAAATATGAGATTTTAGTCATGTTATTCATGGAAAAAATAAAACGTTATGCTATCTAATGATTAATGTGGATACAATATTGGACACGTCTCAAAGATTTATATGTGGGAGAGGCAATGACAGTGCAGAAATTTCTTACCTTACTAAAGACATCAAAGAACGCATGCTTACCTCCAGATGTGTTTTAATTGTTTTATTAAACAACTAATTGTTTAATAAAGCTATTTCTGTAAATACTAAATCATACTTCATACTTCACAAAAACTTCTCATTTCCAAAAAGCAGGAAACAACCTCTTAAATGATCAAAAGACGTAAAGAAATGATGTCACTCCCGCTATACCTGATGGATAATCTTTCTTCGCTAAATACATCTGCCACATTCCTTTCTTAGGATGTCTCTTTACCTAGTTATTTCTAACTATCATCTATTATCATAAGCCAAAAATTAACGAACTTTCAAAAACAAGTTCTAGCTATGCAACGAAAACAAATATTATTTTTTATCGTCATCATTAGAGTGAATCTTTATTACGAAGAATGTTCCAAAGTGATTCCATTTTTTCTTCTCTTTCGTTTTTAACGATGTGACCTTGGATTCAATAAAACGATAATTGAATTTTCCTATAAGCTAAATTCTAATTAATTTTCAATTTTATTATTACGCAAGACACTGGATATTGGATCTTTATATTCTTTTACAAGAGAAATACCATAACTAGCGACTGGGACATCAAAGAAATTCTAAATTAATGTCTTCAATTTACGAGAAGGTTCGGAAATTGGATTTATAAATGACTGTCATGAAAATAAACACACTGATGAATACGTGAATATCATGAAAGGCATTTTAAAAGTAGGTGATTGCATCATCATGCATATGGTTCTGACATATACTTGCATAATAGATCATATGTCTTGAAGTTCATTCGCACTTACTGTGCTGTTAAGTTTAAATGACACTAAATGGGTTTCTTAGATTTTTCTAGAGACAACTTGATTTTTTATCGTTTTTTCATGGAATCCGAGTCTCGAAAAACCGGTCTAGAAAATAATTTGTGAAACCAGATGCTAGCTTTCTTCCTCAATAGTAGCTTCAGTGATTTTTCAAGTATACATATATATGCACATACATCAGTACTGTCACTAGTAAAATGTAAGATTTTTGTTTTAAAAAATCCATTTGATTCAATCTGAAATAGATTTTAATTTTTAAAATATTTATAGGTATTATAGAGAAAATAACACACTCAATAGACTTACCAATTCAGCAGGCATTAAGGCTGTATTTCATTTCCGGAATTTTTGGTAATTATCAACTTTTCATTTCCGACATTTTTTTTCTTTTCATTTCCGACTTTTTTTTGCTTTCATTTCCGACATTTTTCAAATACACATGTAGTACCTATAGTAACAGATTTGATAACTCTACTTATGAAAAATTAAAAGGCATAAATCATAAATAAATCAACGAAATCCAATTTTGTAAATCTAATCAGTGACTTGGACATAAGTATGGTGCTTTCTCTGAAATTTACTTTAGTGCACATTAAATGTGGTGAAAAGGTTTTATGCTCATTGAACTCTTTTACCAAGACTTAGTGCTACATGTATGCAGATATTTATAGATGTTTTTTATTATCAATATTTTGGTATAAATACTTTTAAAATTCCATTTTCTTCTATTTAGAAAACATTGAATTGCCGCACAGGTAAATTCCGGAAATGAAAAAAAAAATTCTGTCGGAAATGAAGACAAAAAATGTATAATCTTCAGTGTTACAAATGAATTGACTGAGATACCTTCGATCACTTCTCCGTATTTTCTGACATACTATTGACCTTACAACTTGTGTAACTTTGAACGAAAATGTTGATATCAACTTGTTTGTCAATAGCTTGCTTCTTTTAAGAAATTGTACGTAATACAGCATGCTCTTAAGTATGAAATCAACTGGAAGAAAAACCTCCATGCAGGTGAATAGGGTACATTGCTATGAAAATACAGGACGTTGACGAATCGCAAAATAAGTCATCAAATTTATCATTTAGTTTTTTTGTAAACATGTTTTTCGTAAAATGACCAAATTGGGAATTTCAATATATCTTATGTTGGAGGTAACAAAATGATAATACCTCAATATACCTCAATTATTTATAGGTAATGAAATGAAGTAACGTGGAATGTTATTTAAGACAATTATGTTTAAAAATAATTTTATATTTTTTTTGACGTGTATTTATTTGAAAATTTAAATGGTATTGCTACATGTATATTCTTTAATAATATTTGAATTATGGTAATGAATTATAAAAGATTTTAATTAAGTATGTAATTTTGTATTTGCTTAATTAAGAAAAGTATAATGAAAGTCAGGACTTCTTTAGACAATATCCTATTATATAGTCTTCAATGTTACAAATGAATTGACTGAGATGCCTTCGACCACTTCTCAGAGAAATTTATTACAATGAAAATTTTAAGCTGACAATACCTTTAGTCATTCTATTTTTTTTAATTCAACTTTGACCTTAAAACTTTTAAAATGCTACAGAAAATGTTGATATCAACTTGTGAAGTTGTCAATAGCTTGCTTCTTTTTTTAAACATGTACATCTGAAATGTACACGGCTCTCATAAATAGATGGGATTCTGGGGATGAGTGAAATAAGTCGAATTTGAATGTTACTGGAGTTTTTTTAAAATTAACACATACATTAACATCTAAAATAATCTTTGTTGTGATATTTGAATTTATAGAATCATCATAAAAACCTCCATGCAGGTTTTTTGAATAACACAAGGGTACATATGTCATTTATTATGAAATGACAACTATAAATAATACATAAAACTGCATAAAAAAGACGTTGTAACCTTAACAATTCGCAAAATAAGTCATCATATAATTATAATTTGGCATTTTGTTTTTTTGTAAACATGTTTTTAACAATAAATACATATGAAAAGAAATTATTTACCAATGAAAAACATAACATATGAAACAGTCTGTTTGCGTGTCTGTCTCTTGTCTTTACAATAGGTGTATATTGATGCTTTCTCTTTCAAGGATTCACTGGAATATATGCAGTGGACATATGATAAAATACATGAAGTAACTATTTTACTAGTTAAATAATAATACCTCAATATACCTAACAAAGACATTATTTATTTAGGTAATGAAATGAATTAACGTTTATAATACAATTATGCAATAACAATTGAGTGTTATTTATATAATTTGACAATTATACTTAAAAATAATTTTATATTTTGTTTAATGTATAATTATTTGAAAATTTAAAAGGTATTGCTACATGTATATCTTTAATAATATTGATAAGTGTAATTCTTGCGGAAACTGCTGAAGATCTTCAGAGAGCACTAAATGAATTTTGCAAATATTGTGAAGAATGGAAATTATGTGTGAATATCAAGAAAACAAAGATACTTATTTTTACAAAGGGTAGACATCCATAGAATATTTTTACATATAATGGCAGTGTCATAGAAGTAGTCAAGGATTTTAATTATTTAGGGATTGTATTTTCTCGTACAGGCTGATTATGTAAAGCAAGAAAACACCTATGTGAACAAGCGCAGAAGGCAATGTATGGTGTGATACGTAAAATTAGGCAGTTTAATCTCCCCTTCGAATGTCAATTGGATTTGTTTGATAAAGTAGTTTTACCAGTATTGTTATATGACTGTGAAATATGGAGGTATGAAAATATCGATATTATTGAACAAGTACATTTAGGTTATTTAAAACATATGTTGAATTTGAAAAATAGCACCCCAAGTTATATGATTTATGGAGGTTTCCATTACACATAAATATTTACTCAAGAATGATAAAATATTGGGCAAAACTTGTGAATGGAAAAGAAAATAAATTGTGTAGAATAGTATATATGTATTTACGTAAACAACATGATAAAGATGAAATGAAAAACTCATGGATATCATTTGTACAAAAGATTTTTGATAGATGTGGTTTATCAAATATATGGTATGAGCACGAACAATATTTTTATAATGTAGAATGGATAACTGCTACAGTCAAACAAAGATTAAAAGATCAATATATTCAAAAGTGGAATAGTGAAGTTCAAGAATCTTCAAAAAGTTTAAATTATAGAATTTTTTAAACCAATTTTGAGTGTGAAAAATATTTAACACTGTTATCATTTAAATTTAGAAAAACTTTGTTAAGTTTAGAACAACAAATCACCACCTTCCAAGTGAAACAGGTAGATGGAATGGTACTCAAAGAAATGAAAGAGTCTGTAGCTTATGCAGTAGTAACCAGATAGGAGATGAGTATTATTATATTTTAGAATGACGACAGGATTCAGTTAATTGCACTTATCTTTAAATCAGCCTTATCTTTCATTAATTATTAGTGTTTTAACCAATTTTCAAATCAATTACATGTATATATATTTTCAATAAGATTGTACCTGTCTCCAAATGAAGAAAACTATGTATAAATGAATCAAACTATTTTAAATTTTCTTGCTGATGAGTACGATTTATTTGAAGACATTTACAAATAGTTATAATTGAATATAGTACATATTGTACCAATCTTATAATAATTAGACCTATCTTTTAATAATTGGACCTGTCTTCAAATGAGTTGAAGATGGGAATGATACATTTTAAGTTAGGTTTAAATAAATAAAGATATGTGTAAATTCTTAATTTACCTAAGATCAAATAAGTTACACATATCTCTATCTGTAATTACATTACGGATAAACTATAATTACTAAGTAATTAATTACGATTTAAAATAAGTGAAATTCAATTAAATCAAATACATGTACCTGGTAGTATATATGATTCTCATAACATGTGGAAGTTGTTGTCGAATCTTGTTCAGGTACTACTAATAAAAAAATCAAAATGTTCTCAGATATCTTTTCTCACCTTTTGATTCGAAATTGAAAATTTTCCTATTCATCTATTCTTAATAGTAAAAGATAATAAGATTTTTTTTTTGTAATTTGATATGACCAACAAAAAAGATTTTAATGTCATTTCAAAATCACGTTTTTGATAATAAATGACTGTAATCTAGCAGAGCTTAACAGAATTGTATATAAGATAAACATTATCGAACATATATTTTTTCCTTGAAAAATTGCGTGGCGTGATTTTAAAAATAGATTTTTTTTTTCTTCTTTTAGTTAGGATGTGTCAATGTTCAGATTGTTTATTGGCCGTTTTGTCCAGTTCACCGAAAAAAAATTTCCTAAACAGTCATTCCTTGAAACATTAGATATTCAAAACAAGGTCAAATTGTGCATGTTTGGTAGAAATATTAGTAACTTGAAGTTGCGTGGGAGATGCCATTTTTCAAATTAGCTTCATTTGAACAATCAAGCTAATTACTTGCGCAGTCTTTGATTGTCAGCTAATTCCAGAGTCGTATATTTTACCTTGTGATAATATTTTTAGGTGCTCCAGTTTCATGTTTAACACTTTCCTAATTAAGCTGGGAAATTACGGATTATATGTGTGATTTCCATGAAAATACTTCAATTAACCAATACATTTCCCCCCAAAGTCTTTTTGATCTTTATAATGCATTGTTGAGAAAATTTGGTACACATGAACTAAGTTCAGGAATCGCTTCTTTTTAGTGAAAAAACCAAGTGAATGTAAATTTCATAAAGGAAAACTATCCATTTTAAAAAAGAAATCATACATCATATGCTCACAATTGTTATGAAATCAAATCTCTTGTCGAGAATGAATTTGTAAATCTAGGGATTCTATAGTAACCGTTACCTTGATGCAGTGTTCACAGATATGGTGGCTTCATGAATCTGCTTAAAAGTAAATAAAAAAGCATATGTCATCATCGCATTTCACACCAAACCTATACAACTCAGGGAGCATTATTAGCATCTTAGTTTTGTAGAACAAATTTGGTTTTATGTTTTATGATTGTAAATGATCAATCTGAGTAAAGATATTTGTGAAAAATACAATGTTTATTTGAGTATTTTTTTACATTCATTTTCCTACAAATTAAACCAATGTAAAATATCTTGAGGTGGGTTTATATAAGTTTATATAATAAAATGACATCATATATACTTCTTGGAGTCTCTAGATGTATGAAAATTGCATTCGCAACAACGGTTCAAATATTTACATATCAGCAAAATTGCAGTGTTATTAGGTAAAGCTTTCATCATTTGTCACACTGATATCTTACTTAATGGATGTTCAAAATACTAATACCTCATTTAACTGTTGATCTTTGAATGGCCAGAATAAACTCTAACTTTTTTGTTTTGATTATTGGGGTGTGTGTTTTTTGAAGAAATTCGAAAAAAGATTTTGCTTGCCGAAAACTTCAAATACCATATTAATTTGTATTTTCACACCTTTTGGAAATAATAAAAAGTACAAAAAATCAATTTATCTAAATGAAATGATGTTCTCGGTTTTACTATCTTTTTTCATTTTTTTAATCATCAATTCAACCTTCAGATATAGGCCCGTTACGAACTGAATGAAGAATGATTGTTATGCTTAAGATGCCATCCTAGTCGTTTTTTTTTTTATAAAATTAATGACAGGAAGCTAATTCAGGATATACCCTCATCAACTGTAATACCGCTTGATAAACTTCGAACTCTAGATTACTTTGGAAATTGCAATTACAGTGTGCCTCGTTATTGAAATTGAAGGTCTTATATGCTATTAATGTTTATCGCTGAAAATATTTCTTCGACATGATTTGGGTTCAATGCGCGCATAAATTTCTCTCTTACAGTAAAGTGTTTCATCAACGTTCCATTCATTCACAGAAACCATCTTGAATTTAACAAACATGAAACTGAATATCATGAGTTCTTGATATTGCAGCTAATCTATGATTTATAGGGAAAAAATGATATGCACCTTTCCTAAGTATCTGTTATGATGCAAGCATTCAATCTTTCAAAGACATGTATGTCTCCACGAGAAAGTATTTTTTAAACATACAATTCTTTCAAAAATGACCAGGCAATTTGAACTAAATATAAAATTCAAATAGAGATAATTATTCTCTTAATTTGAAAGCATATGGTGAAAAGATTTAAAACAATTCCTTTAATATCGATCCCCTTGTACTTTGGGAATGTAATAAAGACTGTGAAATGGTCAATTTGCTGTAATTCTATAGGCTGTGACCTTTTTCTTTCACTTTCAATGTCTACTCGGTGCCTTAAGTGACGTGTAAATGACAGGCGCCCTACCCTGGTAAAAAGCTCACCATAAAACAATGTATGGGGGCTGCATTGATCCTTAAACAAGCAGATTGAAGATCAAGTGAAAATTTTTTTTAGAGATTTACAATCTTTACCTAAAAACCACCAACCATTACCAAAGAACAAGTCCCTTATAAGTGCAGCAACTTAGTGCAATATGTCAAACACTTCGATGATTTATTCATTTTTATGAAAAATGACTTGCTTCCTATGTAATGGTTTTGTGCACACTATATATCATTTCGATTTGGAGTCATCAAAGGACAAAGAATATGCTGACAATACTTGTGCAGCGTGTTGCAGCCATTCTAATGGATTTGCTCGAGAACCAAGACCTTGGTTAACCAGGGATTATTTGCAAACTTGCAAACAGGATGAATTTCAAGGACCCATGAAACCCAACTTCCTATTTAACTTTAAAATTACTTCTAGGTTTAATTTTATTCTCTCTTTCTATTAACCAAATGTGCATGGTCGCTCCGTTTAAATAGATACATGTAGTGTATATGGAGGTTTTGTATAGCTCATAAAGATCTTTTATTATGTCTGGCGATCAGGATGCACTGTTGAATGTAACAATTTGCAATTCTTGGTTTCCATTTTTTAACCATATCTATAGGTTCTGAATACACTCCCGATTAAGTTCACACCGAAGATAAGAGTATTTGGAGACTATGATTATTGTTCTGGATTTGTTTCGGAACGTTGAGTTCAGATTTGGTAAGTTGCAATGCTACATATCTGATGTTAGGAGCATATTGCTTGAAGCCAGAGCTCAGGAACTCTAGTTCAATATTTATTTATTTCTTTGATAATTTAAATAAAAACGAATCTTATCCTGTCTTTTATCTCCAGTTCGAACGAAGACGAAGTTGAAATTACAGCGGCGGTAAATTCAAAATCGACGAAGATGCCTTTAGAACCAATAAATAAAATTTGCACTCTTTGATCTTTGTTTCCACATTTGTTTCCTAATTGTGTCGAAAAATAAAACCAAGAATAAAAGGACTCATATACTTTATATTGCAGTGATAATAGCTTGTTTTGTGAGTTTTGCTGAGTGAATTATGGCTCGAAAGCAATAAATAAAAAATACAGCTCTCTCAATCGGGGCATAATAGCCGGACATATTACACAATATATCTACCAGCATGTCAACTCGGTTCTGCGACTTCAGACGTCACAAAGAACTTTCTCGCAGGAAGTTTTTCGGTCACTTTGCAGGGGACCATCAATATTCTACACGGTCTTGAACGTCGCCAATAAGCAAAGCTCGACAGTTTGGATTAGTGCGATTTACGGTTTCGATTAGTGCTCCGCCAATTTTCCACTTGGGTAATGACTCCTCGTCAAACTCATCAGAGGGTGTCTCAAGATATATGGTATAATTTTCGCACTGTATTTTTCGTCGTCTATTTTGAAATAACTATTAAGCAAGGTCTGGAAGGAAATGATTCAAAGACTTTAAATCAAACAAAAATATATTTTTTTCTTTCTTATGTACTTAACATGTATTTATGTTAAAACTCAAGGTTTGTATCTTTTATGGAAAGTGCAATTTGCATAAATTTAGTAATTTTGCATGTTTTTAAACATATCCTGGATACTCGTTTCTAGCAATTTAACTTTTTTCAATAATTTTAATCTGTTTAAAATGAGTGCTTTCATTGCATTTAACGGTTTTGGTTTGTTTTCAAAACAAAGTCATTAAACATTTTATATGCTTTCAAACCAGTTTCAGCCAAATTGAATGGACGAAACTTGATAACACCACATGATATTGCGTTTTAAAGTCTACTAAAATTTAAAGTGTTTATTTCGGCCATTGCCGTCGAGGGAGTTGTCGTTATTTCTAGAAATTATCCTAGTGTGGCGTATTTAATTCGAAAAGTATATTACACACCATTAATCAAAGCGTCATTTTTTGTAAGTTTTAATCTCTGTAGATTGAATGTATCGTGTCAATATACAAGTTTACCTCGAGTTAACTTATCAGAGCAGAAAGTTTGAGGAAAACATTTATTGGATACTTCTAGTTTGTAAGACAAAATTTTGATGTATTTTAGGTATAATGAATAAAATAATGACGTCGGTTCATGGGACAATCTTGATGAACGACTTCTAATTTATTTTTTTACTTAGTTTATTTAGTTTATTTCATTCTCAGCATATTTGTTTGGCTGTAATTGTTTGGGAAGTGAATTGCTATAAGTAAGAGTATAATTAACTATATAGAGAGAGTATATGGACGAGGAAACCCATATGGACTACTGTAGTATCTCAAACTTCGAACAAGGAAGAAAAAACTCTATGAATCCAAGTGTCACCCCAGTAAGATAAGATTACCACGATCTGCATATTCTCAAGCTTTAATGTGGCGCAGTGGCTGTCGTACATATACATGTTCAGTAACATCTCCGTTCCATGTTATGAATATGGATTAAGTAATTGTTAAAGTTTTTTGGAAGGGCCATCATTTTTGGGGCCTACCTAAATGCATGGCTCTCGTCATATTGCATACCCTCGCAGAAAGAGAAAACTTAGCACAGTTTAACGTGTGCATGCATGTTTGCGTTTTTTTTTTAAAAGAATGAGTAATAGAATAATGTGATTTATATTAAAAACTGGCTAGTGTCTCTTTTCAATCAAGATTTAACCCTCGAAGCAAATTTTTTAAACAGAATGGCCTATAATTTTTTTTCTCAATCTAAGAATTATAAATAGAAAATGAATCGATTCAATTATTATATCCGATATTTTATAAGGAAGCAATATTCTGTGTCTTTCAAAAGCTGCAGATACTAAGAACATTGTTCGTAATATCCATTATCTTACGGCTTTCCTGAGGGTTTCTGTTTGATAACATTAATGCAATTGTGGTTGGTTAATATCCTGCATGCACATAATGTTTAAGTCTGTCTCTTTATATCACGAAGAAATTCAATTAAATCCTTTCAATCCGTACCAGCATCCGAGGTTAGTTCATCATCAGTGGAAATCTCGGACATAAATGAAACAATTTAGGAGTGTCAAGAACTAGGTTTTGATATTAGAATTTTTTTATCACGTTTGTAATACATAATATGGTGGTCAGGTATTGGGTATTTTATATGAATGAAAGAATGATACAGCTCACTGTTGATTATGTTCAGGGGAGCAATACTATTATTTGGTCATTTGGCCAGAAGATGAAAAATGAAAATTCCAAAACCTCATTGTCCATAGACACTACACCATCTATAATGTTCCAAAATATGAATTTCAATTTTGGCTGTTAAGATTGTATGAGAAATCCCCATACGAAAATGTGTAGTTGACCGTCAACTAGTCGTCAACTGATAATGTAAAAACAGTTGACCACTAGGAATTGAAATCTTTTCTAAATAGCGTTCAACTGATTTGCATAAAATGGTCAATTGACCATTAGTTGAATGCTAATACTTAGAAATTTTTATGCAAAAAAGAGTTGACCACTAGTTGAACACTCCGAGTTGTTAGAAAATCTCTCTGACTCTATAGATCACAAGAAGGGGAAAGTGTAATAGACAAATTGATGAACCACAATAACAACAACTTATTCAATGAAAAATGAAGAATGGTCGGGTATAAAACCTCATTTTCGAACGCCCGTTCGGACACGAGGGTGAAAATGAAATTGCAAAACCGAACAGCTTATTCAAAGGACACAACCAATCACATTCATGATTTTGGCTATTGGTTAAAAATAGAAGTACTTGGAACTAGGTTTGTGTAAAATGCTTCATTTTTTACTTCCAGGTTTCCCCAAGGGTGAAAATGTAAATACCGAAATAATTTTGCACATCCACAAGTCACACAGCTAGCCTAAATTGTTACAAACGTAATGATGAATTGATTTATGCGTAAAATATAATTAATTGCGGCTTCTGCGGCAGTGACCCAAGAGTATATTTTGAGGTAAATTCTTTCATGCAGGCTTTATAACTGTCTTTTGACCAATATGTTACTCACTTATTTGTATTTGATGAAGATTTTATCCTGTATAGAATAACAGTGGTAAATGACGACAATAAAATTGGGAGAGAATTAAAGCGCTTACCTAACAAAGTATCTAAAGACTTCAGAAATAAAATTATTTTTGGTAAAAAGTATACTTGGAGGTGTACTCTTAAAATTCTTGTTTGTTATTAATACTTAGAAATGTCTTTCAACAATATACTTGTACGTATAATATTGTACAGTCTGACCCTTTGAAGGGTTTTTGGGTTTCAACATCAAAGAAAATTGTTCGTGTGCAATGATGCTATTGATCTTCGGAGAATTCACATTTATTTAATTTGAGAGAAATTAATGGTTTTCTTCGAGTTCTCCATCTCGTCTATCTCGAATCCTCGTTTTAGTTGTAATTTAAAAATGTAAAAGGAATAAATCTATTATGGAATCATTTGATTTCCTGGATGGCGGTCTCCATAATGTTAGTGAGTTTTATCTTTCATCCATTGGAGTGTATATATCAAGTAATGCTTTATCGTGCGTGTTGTTCGTTATTACGGGAATAAAACATAAAAACAGTTTTTTTGATAGAAAATGTTTTTAAAATGTTTTCTCCTAGTACAGAATTGTCATCATTTCTCTTTTACTAGTACTTCACTATTTCAAAATGTCATTGGTTAAATGACGATTACACGATGGCTTCACCAATGCAATTCTTCAAAAGTGAACAGGAAGTGAACAGACCTGAAGCTTTTGCATGCAAAGAAAAAGACTTTTAGTATACTTATTGTTAGTCTATGATTTATACACTGATTTGACGACGGATTTTTCCGTTATTTCTCGATCATGGCAAGGAGCACAAGGCGGGTGTGACCGGTCGGCAGGGGATGCTTACTCCTCCATGGCACCCAATCCCACCTCTGATGTTTTGGAGGTCCGTGTTTGCTCTGCTCCTATTTTGTATTGTTTATGGACTTTTGATTTTAAATACTGTTCGTTAACTCCATATGTTTCATCAAGTTTACTTATTTTAAATTCACATTAAAACAACAAAACATGCAATATGATGAACATGAAAAAAACTTAAATTGATAATTATTAAGATATAGATGTTTCAAATTTGTTCCAAACCCCTTAACAAGATTTTCACGACTTTGTCTTACATGTAAAACGAGACCTTGGAAATAGATTTTTTCCACACCCCCTCATTTTCTCTTTATTGGAATTCCTCCGTCTAAGGAACAGGCATTTATGAACCTTGGAATGGTTGTTTTCATTCCACACTACACAACTTAATCTCGTCTCGCATTTTAATGATGATTACACTTTTCCGGAGTTGAAACAGGGATTAACCAACATTTGTAAAAAGTCTGGCTCTTGATTGAGCTTTCGCTTGATATATGGTATACTTAAGTTAAAAATAAGGGCTAGTCTTCTATGCTTCAAAGCTTTGAAATTCAAACATCCACAATGACTTTTATTACGGAAGTCAATTACAAATTATAGAACTTTCTAAAGCTATCTTTTTTTTACTAGTATAGTAAGCATTTATATACAGTATCTTGAATTACAAAGAAGGACATGTGCACAGCAGATGGTCAAAAAATGTCAATATCATTACAATGAGACATCTTTACGGATGCATGACCACTCGGTAAAATTTTGTTTTAGTGACCGAAACAGTATTCCTTTCAGTTAGAGTGGTTAAGAAATTGTTTGGAATTGTTTGGAATGCAATAAGAGTTGACTTTGAGCCGCGATAAAAACAAAAAAAGGGGGAAAATACATCAATTACGTCAGGTTACCTCGGTTGTTATGAATGACAAATTGCTCATCGTTGAATAATTGAAACGCCATTCTATCTCTTATTACTGAAAACTAACAAATATAAAAATATTGAAAAACATGCACTCAAACCATTGACGCGACTCCTTAGAGAGACAAAGACAAATGAATTCGCAAAAATAAGACTTTCTGCTCTGAGAATATCTGCATGAGTACGGGGGAAATTTTTTTAAATCAAACTTTGTAAACAACAGAATATAAACAAGATATATCTTATCGGACTTGAAAGGATTATCAATGAAATTAATGATGTCTTGGTCCTCAATACGTACATATTGGCAAGCTATTGCAAAAACGTCAGACTATAAGATATAGCTTGTCTTTTTTCGAATACAGATAATTCATTTCTAACTATTTAATACAACGGACTCATGGAGGGTGTGACTGTACAGCAAGGGATGCTTACTCAACCCGGGCACCTGATTCCTCATCTGGCATTTCTTGGGGTCATTTTAGTTGGTGTTTACAGTTTTGTATTGTTTGCAGGTTTTGGAGATCAATTGTTATTTGTTTTCTTTACTTATTTCATTAATGTCCTTTGATTGAATAATATTAAATTCAAAAATAGATATAAATATCAAGGAACCTTGCAGGGGTAGCATGTCTGTTGTAACATCTCCGTTTATATATATATATATATATATTTTTTAAAAATCATTTTAATAATGTGAAAGACAGTTCCTATCTCACATTCCTGCAAAACATTGACAGACAATATTTAACAAAAAGGTTAGTTATCTGTACATTTTATCACAAAGTGTTATGATAGTGAAAGAAAAGCATCAATAAAGTCTCATTTATCCTGTATGGTTTCGTAAATTGAATTTGACAAAGAGGGATATATTTTTTCTCATCAAAGATCGTAGTCTGTCGATATTGCGATTTATCAGTTTAGTTTTGGCTATGGCCTGTCTGGGATTGTGTAAACTTGTACCAGGCCCAAGGTAAGGCGTATTGTTCGGAGTGATGTTATAAATCATATCTCCGACAAAATTTTTCAAAAACCGTTTTGTTTGTGGTTTTTGAATTCATCTCTGAGATCGATGTTGTACATCACGTCCCTGATCCCTTATCTCTGGAATCATATTTTTAATGGCAAATGAAAGAGTAATTGCCAGAAATGTTGAAGGACAACTTAACAATGCAGCGTTTCAAAAATCCGCTGCAACTGAAGTAGTTTGAGCCGCAGAGCCGATAAGAAAATACGTAATGCATTGCTATTAGCTTGGGATCCAGAATCATATAAACTAATTAATTTTAACAGACATTTATCTTAAAGCTGACTGACTTTGTGTTAAGTCATGTGTGTTTATGGTAAGCTTCAGGCTTAAATAAGATCAGCAACAAGTCAGTGTAAAATCTCTCGCTCTCTCTCTCTCTGATACAGTATCAATGGGTGTTAAAAGTATTTTGCCCCCCTCACAATTTTCAACCTTTCTTTAATTCAAGTTATGCGCTATTGAAAAACCCTTTTTTTCTCATTTTGAATTGTATTTATGTCTCTGTTTTTTTTGGGTTTTTTTTGTATGAATATTATATCCCTCCAAAATGCTTCTAAATAAATATGGAAGAATTGGACAAGAACGGGTTGCCTAGACATGGATTCTGTGTCAATATGTACAAACTGATGGGTAATATTCAGGTTTTTAAGAGACACATTTATTCGGACAAATCGAGAGAGAGAGAGAGAGGGGAGAAAGAGAGAGATGAGAAACAGACGTAATCAAAGAGAAAATCTCAATCCCCTATCATTCACCATATCAAATCAAAAGTAAAGTGCAACTCTGAAATCATATATTCTTTTTAAATATAATCACACCTATGTCAGGTAACCTGTAACCAAATTTTAAAATTTATAGGAATAAAAATTTGTTGTTAAATTCTAAATTTAAAAATTACGATCTGAAATCAATGTATAATAGAAAGTAATAAGCACAATTGAAATTTTGTACAAGTTGTACGATCTTTTAATAAAACAAGCCTCCCTTTTTAATTAATTTTGTTAAATAAAATTGTTCCCTCGGCTTAGTGCATTTTTTCCTTTAGAAAGTAATATTGGCATATTGATTCAATCTGCATTTCGCAGCAGTTGTAAGATTTCTAATTTTATTGAATGTCTTTGTGAAGATTTGTCGGTATATTGATAAAATGCATAAGAAGAGCGATAACTGTTTTCTGCATTCTTAAGTTATATAGTAAGTTGTAAGTTTCAGCAAAATATTCAAGAATTTGTATCCAGAAATTGTTGTTCGGAGATAAGATAAATAAGTACCTAATTTTTTGTATTTAAAATTTTACAAGATCGATCGAGAATGTGGTACAAAATGCGGTACCGTTATTGGACTGTCAAAATTCTCTGTATGAAATATATATGGAGAAAACGAACAGTATTCAAGGTCAAAAGTCCATTTTAAATATCAGTGAAGTCGAGCAAACACGGACATTTAAAACATCAGGGGTGGAATCGGTACCATGAAGGAGTGAGCATCCCCTACCGACCGGTCACACCAGCCGTGTGCTCCTTGTCGCGATAAGTAATTATGCAATATTTGTTTGGGGGTTTTTTAAATAAAGGAGGATAGACTTGCTTATCTTTTTACACTCGAGATCATATATACATTTGAAAACTGCATGATTTTTCATACAGACTCTGCAAAGATATTTACTTTTAAAGTAATAATGGTTAATTAATTTGAGCTGAAAACCATGCACAGAAGATAGAAAGAAGGATATTTGTAAAAAAAAAAAAGAAAAGAAATAGTTGCATTTTTATTTTAAAAAAAACATTAACGAGATGGAAAAAAAACAGCTTTTTCCAAAATGTTCTTCGGAGAAAATTTGCACAAAATGTGCAGGTGGGATATTAAAAAATTAACATTATTATAACAAAAAAAATAAAGGTTTGAGAAATTTGAATGACGGGTGGAAAATCAACGGACCGGTGCATATTTTATCGCATACATGTAAAAGATGGACAATAGTAAAAATTGAATCATATAAAGGACAAGTAACATGTCTTATACGTTTTTCCCAACAAGGTTTTAGCGATCTATTTGGGTGGATCAAAGGATTAAAGGATTTTAATCAGATTGTCTCTTCGTCTCGTTTTGTATTAATGAACTCTGGCAGAAGTTTTGTGAAAATTGATGACAACAGCAAACCTGTGACCTAGGCTACATGTACAATAAAATGTGGCGGGAACTAGGCTATTGCACTTCCAGTATTATGACGTCACATGTCAATCAACAACATGAACATGATAAACAGACTAATTTTTCTAATATACTGAAAGGATTAACTTAAGAAAGGAAAAACAAAAGGTAAGTCATCAATGATTTTACTTTTTTCAATTTGTAGCAAACATTTGCGGCCTAGCTTTACTTGTTGTTCTTGGTGATGACGTCATGCTTGGTAACTGCTAGGTAGCGTTGCGTTTTGGTTACTGTTGTTAGTTACTCACTTCGATCAGTAGCGATCAGACGTGCATTTCACAGAGCGCAAAAAATCACAAATTTCACAATGAAAAGACAAAGATCTTCAGAGAGAAAGAGTCAGAGTGTGTCTAAGAGGGTAATTCTTCAGGAAATAAAATTTTATTGGTCTTAAATGCTTGATTTTTATGAGAAACGCCCAACTTTGCCATTGGGGTTGGAGGAGGGGGGGTACACAAATTTCAAAGACGGCAAAGGGTAGATCTATTCTAGCTAGCACAAATCGCCTATTTTAAAACAATCGAGAGATGACATCTGAAGAAAAAGTGCAAGTTAAATAGATCTCCTAGATTCTATATAGGTATTTAAAATAAAAACAGAGATTTGTAATGTAAGCTCTGGTGCTGATAATAATATTGAAATAGGGAGAGACCCGGAGGGGGTAATTCATGAGGAGGTAGGGGATGGGTTACCGGTAAATATAAAGTCTATTGAAAAACTGTAAGATCATTATTCTATACCCTATCTTTAAAGCTAAACAAACTATAGAGACGTGAAACAGATCTATTATACGTCTCTGAACGAGCAAAAACACAATGTTCACAGAATCAGAGGAAATGTGGTAGGCCCTACGAAAATACACAAAATCTTTATCGGGCTTTTTCTTTTAAAATAACCCGCAATTTTTCTGCTGAATCCAATTTCGATCACATCAATTTTGAATGCATACTTACTGTATAAGGTACAATGTGTTGAAGAAACATTTGTTGTGACCTGTCTAGGTCGACGAACGCGAACATTTGTAAATAAATGTAGGGGAGCCTACTCAATAACAAACGAATGTTGAGTTGCCCCCCTTTGATAAAGAGGGCGGGGATGTCTATATCAGCAACCCCAATGTATATATATTTGCAAATGAAGGACAGTTTTCAACGAACATAAGTTAGTCGTAGTCACTTAACGAACATGATAAAATTTCAAGAAATATATATTTTCTTGCAATTCAAATTGACATAGATATATTACGTGTATTTTGATGGAAATTAAAGGGAATTTGGATTTTTTTGCTTTCAACTAAAAGTAGATAAAAATGTTTTCAGCTACATGTAAACTATAAATAAACCAGGAATGCATACAGTATTTAATTTATATAATTTTAATATATACCTTGAAGTGCAGATAAGAAAGACAAACATAATGAATTCCTTATCTTCAATAATAATAGACATTAATTTTCATTGTTTTCATTTTGTTTTAGGGCCGTATAGACGTCTCATCGGATGACAGTCGTCAGTGGTACGAGGTGATGCTTGCCCTGGCGGCCAAATCAACTGTAAGTCTCTCTCTCTCTCTCTCTCTCTCTCTCTCTCTCTCTCTCTCTCTCTCTCTCTCTCTCTCTCTCTCTCTCTCTCTCTCTCTCTCTCTCTCTCTCGTGAATACTCTCTATAATATCTATCCTTTCTCTCCAGGGCAAACCAGTCTTTACTTCTGCTGCTCACGAGTGGAGAGAGCACATTAAAGACTGGGTAAGAGTCTTAATGTGGAAATTGTTCAAGATCAAAACATCAAAATGTATCGTATTTCTATGTGTTAATACCCATTTCATGGCATTTATAAATGCTTATTTTTCTTTTGGTTATATGAATGTTCTTTGTTTGATAAGAAACTAAGAAAACTTCTATTTTTGTTAGTATGAGTTGACCCATGCCATCAACAAGTCCGAGGAGCGTAGGGAGCTACCCACCATACCTCAACCTACGCATCAGGTACGTGCTGCACTCACATTGTTCAAACGCAATTATATAACACCTTGTGGTCATAAATATAAGTATGAAGCTTTTCTTTTCCTTTTTCTTGAACATTTAAGTCATATTTAACTGTCATTTACGATGTTTGTGTCTTGTAGATGGAGTGGTTGGCTAGAGTGAATTTTAAGCACAGACCCATGCGCCGTAACTTACCAGAACAGAGACGTAATAAAGTCTCCAAGAAACAAGACCTGAATTCCTCTTTTTACGTCTACTAAACACTGCTAAAGAGGAGGATTTTGGTGAGTTAAACACCGGAAACCAGTATATTAGATATATGATTGAACTCCCTAATTTTCTGGGCTTTTTTCTCTCGTTGTTTTCATGGATTGAAGAAACCATAAAATCATGTGCCCTTATGGAAGTGTTTTTATACTTCAAGTTTTTCTCCAGCATTGAAAAAAAAATTACAACTACCTCCCCCCCCCCCCAAAAAAAAAAAAACCCCGTTGGATGCTGAATGTCCCTTTTCACAACCTGTAAAGTTTGATAAATATTCTAAGACTGTATGTATTCATGTCTCGTAGGTATTGGATAGATACACATGTAGTTTGCAAGAATCCGAGACACACTGACCACTGACTGCAACATCCATCAGAATACTGTGCACTGAGAGCAACTGATTGTATTGTATTCTTTTATGGACCCAAGTGCCTGACTTTACAGTGTTATTTTAAAGACCTTCTCAGTGCTTACGTCACAACCATCATAGTACCGTGTACTGACTGTGCTTTCATGGATCCAAGTGTTTGACTACACGTACATAGTGTACTACACGTACTAGTACATACAGTGTCACTGTGCTCATACTTTTCTATGCATTGCATTTTACCAGGCGCTGTGTGTGACTTTGCATGACATTTGCTGCGTGCTTAGCAGACGTGATTTTCCCTTACTGGGCAAAGTTTTATTTGCCTTTATATTGTGACACTCACCATTACCATAATCAATTTTAATTTCTTTTGTAAAAATGGTGATGGACCTTTAGAAGAGTGCATTTCTTATTAACTTTATATAAGTGATTCATTTTTTTTTTGTATATAGTACTTGCATGTTACTTTTGTTGTTGTTTTAATATTCTTTAAACAGATGAGTTTGCCTTAGAGTTGTTAACTTTCATCATCATCATCGTCGTCGTCCTTTACACCTTGTGGTATGTAGGACAGCAACAGACTTCCTATACGTACTCTTGTCTATTCTGGACCAGCCTAGTTGATTCCCATATGTTTGGTGCATGGAACCTTAAAGTAGGCAAGACGTTCCTGTGTGCCAAAAGAACAGCAACTCAAATTCAAAACTCAAATTAAACTATCAATCGATACCCTGGTTAGGGACATTCACTAAATGATGCAACACCCCATCCTCCCCCAAAATTAGAAAAACACGAAAAGCAGGGTTATGTAAATATTTAATTCCCTTAAAGGTAGAGATTTTAAGGTCAGACGACACGTTCCTCAAAAATATATAATTTTCCCCAAGAATTTGTCATTGAAGTAAAGGTAAATAAACTTGTCAAGTTTCCTCACAAAAAATTAGGGTACCTTACCAGGCATTTGGCCAAGATACCATAGGGTCATATTTCTTATATAGCCCCTATGGGTCATCTTCAAAATGGCCTATAACACAATTTTTGGTGTACTTATATTTAAAAACATTTTGAAAATAATGTAGAAATCAGAAGAGAATGACAAATATGAATAATTTTTCATATAGTACCAAGAGATCCAAATTATATATATTTGAGGAAAGTGTCGTCTGACCTTAAGCACAGCCTTCAAAAATACTTGGTCAGTGTAACCCTATCATTCAAGTGTTCTCTGTAAACCTATAAACATGTAGACCCACGACTGGAAGGCCTTGGCATATAAAATTCTTCTGGAATGAAGACATTTCCAAGGGCATATCTGAAATTGAAGCACTTTCATGTGAAGATTATGAGATTCGGAAATAAGAAGTAACGAGATGTGATCATTAGATCTGAGGTACACGTATGGGAACGATCTTTCTCTTTTCATAATAGATTACAGAATATCCGCTTGATTTTGGTCCGTGTAACACTTAACAATTCAAATTTCTAAAATGATTTTGAGTTTTAAAATGTTAATATAGTAGTTCAAATATCTAAATTTCAAAAACTCAAACTGATTTGGTATACCAGTATTAAATTTTGATATTTTAGTTCAAAAATCTAAATTTTCAAATTTCCAAACAGGTTTTATAACTTTCAGTTTTTAGATTTTTACCTTAAAGATTTGAACGGTACTAAGATTTCGTCTGGAACTGCATCCGTTGTTTGCAGAACGAACGGGGTGAGGGAATGTTGGCGTAGAGGATACGAGGTATAAGGTATAGGCGCTGTGTGGCCGTAAGGTAAAAACAAAGTATACATGTAGGTGTACCGTATTCCCAAAGGTCCACCAATATACAATTCCAGAGATAAAACAAATGATGAAGGATTCCGCATTTATTAGATGAGTCTCAACGATGGCAACAGTTTACATAAATCAACAGACAGACATATTAAAATGATCGAGTCGGATTTGGCCGAAGTGGCCCCGGACTCAGAGTCCTAACGAGTCGGACGTGGCCGAGACTGACCTCCGTTTATTCCAGACTGAAGATTGAAATTATACATGACTATTTATAAGAATGTACATAATGAGTAAATATATGACAGGTGTTGGCATGAAGTAAAATGAGTGAAAGATTCACAGGTATGGACTAATTAAATAAACTCAATGATTCTTTGATGTTTGGACATGAAAACAGATAATTACACAATGTTGTTATAAGAGATTAGCATGAGATAGCACTCAGAACAATGTGAGCAGGCACTAAAAGCGTTCATGTCTGAAAAACTCGGAATAACGGATGAAATTCCATTTCATCGAGTACATCGTATGGGCCGGAAGCAAGAGGCAAAATCTCGGGCAGTTGTGGCAAAATTTGTAAACTTTAAGGATCGTGAAAAGGTCCGAAAAACTGCAATCACGGTGATCACCGATCTTCGGGAACGAGGCGATCAAGGCAACGCAGATTTCAGTGTATTCGAGCAATTTCCCAAGGAAATAAACGATAACCGGAAAATATTATACCCGCATTACAAAGAAGCTAAACGACAGGGCATCAAAGCGCAACTGGTTATGGATAAACTCTATATCAATGGCGAGCGATTCGTGGCGACAGATTTCGGTCAGGAAAACCCATACAACGCACCAGCGGCACCACACAACGTAGATCCGCGCCTAACTCCAATGGCCCGTGAATTTCGACCATTCAACAGACGCGGCTCAGTAAGTCAAAGGTAGGATAACCTAGGAGGAAATCTACCACGTGACAATTTAGTGGACAGTGATCCAACCGACTCTCTCGATTCATCCACTGGAACTGATTGCAAACTTAAAATCTTAGGATTAAACGTTTGTGGTTTAAGTAGACGCATAAATTATCCAGAATTTTCAACATTTATCTCTTCCTTTGATATATTGTGTTTTACAGAGACAAAAACTGATGATACTACACCGATTGATCACAATTATTTTTTGTTTGATGCTAAAAATAGGCACGGATTTTCAAACAGACGTTCTGGTGGTATTGTAATTGGATACAAAAAATCTATCAAAGATTATGTAACTATCGTTCACACAGAGTGTAAATTTGTTCACTGGTTAAGATTAAAATCTTCTTTAATTAATTCAGATAAAGACTTGATTTTAGGTGTTGTTTATATACCACCAGAAAGTTCTATATATAGTTCAAGGGAAGCTTTTGAAGAAATTGAACTTGAATTTTTGAATTTACAGAGTGAATTTAGCCATATATGCCTAATTGGAGATTTTAATGCAAGAACTTCTGATAGAGATGATTTTATTGAACCAGATGACATATCAAATCAAGAATTTGAGTTAGATGATCCCAGTTTAGACTGTCTCTCAAATGTATTTGAATTACAAAAGATAAATGTACCAAGGAAACAAAATCATTAGATAAAACAAAGAATAATTTTGGAAACAATTTATTAAATTTTTGTAAAAATAACAATATGTATTTATTGAATGGAAGATTAGAAGAGGGTAAATTTACTACAACAAAATCAAGTGTGGTCGATTATTGTATATGTAGTGTTGAATTTTTGAAACATGTGCAAAATTTTTCTGTACTAGAATTCAATAGGTTATATTCTGATATCCATATGCCACTACTTTGTGAAATAAGTGTGAACTCATATATCTCAAATGATAACTACCAAACTAAAGAAGAAAGTAAGAAAAATAAAAATAATTTTTCATGTCAGAAGATAAAACCATGGGATAATGAAAAAACAGAAGAATTTTGTCAAAATATTGATTTAAATGTTCTAAGAAAATTAAAATATGACTTGAGCAATATTGATATCAATGATTTAAATAAAAATCAGGTTAATGAAATCTTTTCAGACACTGTAGGTCTACTGCTTGACTCGGCACGCACAACTTTTGGAATATTTAATGCTCGCCAAACTCACAATAAACTACCACAGAAAAGAAAAGAATGGTTTGATAAAGAATGCAAAATAGCACAAAAAAAATATAGGAAATCAAAACGAATGTTTAGGAAATATCGTTCAAGCATCTTAAAAGAAGAAGTACGTATCAATGAACGTAAATATAAAAATACTATGGATAAAAGTATGAAAAAACATAGAAATTTAATTATGAAAAAAATTAGAAAACTGAGAAGTAACGATCCAAAAAGTTATTGGAAAATAATTAATAAAAGGCCGAACAACAAAAAATGTGATATTAATATTGATGAATTTTACAATTACTTTAAAAACGTCAATAATGGTGATGTAAATAATGACGAACCACTATCAAATGAGATTAGAAATACATATACTAATGAAGAACTAGACTCAGTGATAACTGAAGATGAGATAAAACACGCAATTGAAAATATTAAAAATAACAAAAGTTCTGGAAGTGATGAAATTTATAATGAATACATAAAATCCTCTGCTAGTATTATGTTACCGGTATATGTTATGTTATTTAATATTGTTTTTAACTCAGCAATTTTACCTGAAGCTTGGATTGTTGGTGATATATTGCCTATTTATAAAAATAAGGGGAACGACAATGACCCTGAAAACTATAGACCTATAACTTTATTAAGTTGCATGGGTAAATTATTCACATCCATCTTAGCTAAACGATTAAATAATTATGCTGAGCAATATGATATACTAAATGAAAATCAAGGGGGTTTCAGATCAAATTATTCTACAATAGATAACATTTTTACTTTACAATCGCTAATCGAATTATCCTTTTTATTGAAAAAGAAACTATATTGTGCATTTATAGATTTTAAGGCTGCTTTTGACAATGTATGGAGAATAGGACTGTGGCAAAAACTCATTCAAAATAATATTACCGGAAAATGTTTTGAAGTTATAGTGAAAATGTACTCTGAAAGTAAATCCAGAATAGCTGTTAATGATATGGTTACTGAATATTTTCCATGCAAAATAGGGGTACGACAAGGGGAAAACTTATCGCCCTTTTTATTTGCTTTATTTCTGAATGATGTAGAATCTTTTTTAATTGCACATAACAATATTGGTATCTCAACAATATCAAATGAGATTGAAAAAGAACTTGGTGTCTTGTTAAAAATGCTGATTATTTTGTATGCAGATGATACAGTTTTACTATCGGAATCACCCGAAGATTTACAGAATCAGTTGCACAGTTTTTTATTGTATTGTGAAAAATGGAAGCTAGAAGTTAATATAGAAAAAACAAAAATAATGATTTTTTCAAAGGGACGTATACCGCATAAAGTTTTTTATTACAATAACAAAGAAATTGAAATTGTTAAACATTTCAAATATCTAGGAATTATATTCTCAACAACAGGCTCATTTATTAAGACAAAACAATATGCTACTGAAAGAGCAACGAAAGCTATGTATGGTATTTTAAAAAAGGGTAACCAATTACATCTTTCTCTTTATGACCAATTGTATTTGTTCGACAAGATTGTAATTCCAATTTTATTGTATGGTTGTGAAGTGTGGGGTTATGGTAATGTTGAAATGATAGAAAGAGTACATTTAAAATTTTGTAAAATGCTTTTTCATTTAAAACCAAGTACTCCAAATTTTATGATCTATGGTGAATTAGGTAGAGTACCTTTAAGTATACATATCAAAACAAGAATTATTGCATACTGGTCAAAAATTTTATATGGAAAACAATCAAAATATTGTTGTTTAATGTATAAATTACTTCGTGCAAAATTTGATAATGGACATGAATCTAAATGGTTAAAGAATTTGAAATCAATTTTAGACAATTGTGGATATAGTAATATTTGGAACCAGAATCAATTATTTAATAGAAATTGGCTTATTAAAAGTTTGAAGCAAAAATTACTAGATCAGTTTCAACAAAATTGGAATTCAACCTGTAAAGATTCTTCAAAAGGTGTGACATATAATCTATTTACAAATTTACACTTTGGATGTCAATTTTATGTAGATAGCAGGTTAAATAATTATAAGAAACAAATTTTAGCTAGATTTAGAACAGCAAACCATAAATTACCCATTGAAACAGGAAGATGGGAAGGTACTGAAAGAATTAATAGAATATGTCTTTTATGCAAAAATGATCTTGGTGATGAATTCCACTATATTTTATGTTGTGAAAAATTAAAAGATGAAAGAAAATTGTACATTCCGAAATATTATTTTACAAGACCAAATATTATCAAATTTAATGAATTGTTTTCTTCAAAAAATGTTGGACTATTGAGTAAACTCTGTTCTTTTATTAAAATTTTAAACGAGAGAGTCAAACCTCCAGGTTAACATCAATGTAAACATATATGGAAATACTTGATTATAAACACACTTTGTATATATGTTATATGTTATGCTCACGCATGTATGTATATATGTTATATTAATATGTATTGATCTCTGTGTTGTTAAATAACAACCAAAGAGATGTTAATAAACTGGTAAACTGGTCTCTCTGTAAATATAACATATCAATAGTCCAAAAAGTGTCACTGGTCAATTAAACAATTAAACAAACCATTCATGAAACATATCATGAGAAATGAAATATAACTGTCTTGATACAAATTAGAAATTATTAAAAGTTCAGTCCAAAATAAAGTTTTGTTTTTTTCTGGAACAGTAAATTTTTCACTGTGATAAATATTCAAAATTCAAATTTCCAAAAATTTTGTATTTTAAACTTTTGAGTTTTTAATCTAGAGTTTCTTTAGAAAGTTTACGCTTAACAATCTAAAGTTCAGTACAGTTTTACGACTTTTGATATTTCAAAATTTACTTCAAACTTCTATATTTCAACTTTCAAAACGTTTTAGATTTTTTGAAATTTCAAACATTCAAATTTCAAATACCAAATCACCTGGAATTTTCAGATATTTACTTCAAATATCCAAGATATTAAATTCCAAACCTGCTTTGAATTTTGAAACTATTTCAAAAACACTTTTGGTTAAGCAAAAGAGCTTTTAGATAGTTAGAATATTGAACTGAAATTCAAAATTCAAATCGGGTTTGGAAGTTTGATATTTTGGATATTTAAAGTAAAATTCTAAAACTCAAGTGTTTGAAAGTTGAAATTCAGAAGTTTGTAGTAAATTTTAAATAATCAAAACACAAACTTTGTTATTGAATGTTGGATTGTCAAAGCATAAACTTTCTGAACAAACGGTAGATAAAAAAAAAACGCAAAAGTTTAAAATCAAAAAATCAATTTTGGATTATATAAATTTTGAATATTTAAGGTAAAAATCTAAAATACTAAATTTTGAAAACCTATTTGAAAATTTGAAATTTTCGATTTTTGAACTAAATTTCAATACACCAATTGAATCAATTTGAGTTTTTAAATTTAGAAATTCAAACTAATATATTAACATTCTAAAACTCAAAATCATTTTAGAAATTTGATTTGTTAAGTGTTACATGGACCGATTTTCCTCTTTTTTTTTTTTAAAGTTCTGTTGAAGATTGTACTTTCTTCGGGTGTAAATAGTACTATGTACACTGTATATACCTGTACTAGTGGATATCTAGATAGGCACTCCCCATCTTAACTGTTAAAAAATCTAATATACTATAAGGCCATCTTTAAAAAAAAGATTGCTTGGGAGATTTCGCCCGATCGGACTGACTAAAAAATGGCCCGACTCAATTTTTTTTTTTTTACATTCAATGACACTTTTTTCCCCTTTTTATTCCTCCTATCCTGTGAAAAAATGTGTTGCAATTTTCTTGAAAAATGATTTTCCCACCTAACTACATGTGAACCTACCTAATAATTTTACCCTTAATCGGGAGAAGGCTAGCAAACATTATTTTAAAGTTGGCCTAAACATAAGTTGATAGTATTATTTTTTTTAACAGTTTAGATAGGGAGTACCTATGGATATATATAGAGTAAAATGAAATACTGTATGTGTGACGTCTTTACAGAGCTCAGCTGGGTTTTTTTCCGAGATAAAAAGGAATATATACAAGTACCCACCTCTCTGATTTCTGACTCTATTATCCAACTTCCTTGGCATCTCAAAAATGGTACACTCATGTTTTATCATCCATTAAAAAAGTTGCCCAGGGTTTTTTTGGAGCAGTTACTTTGCATTTTTATGTTTTCTTTCTGCCGTTGAGGCATCTATTTGACAGAGGTTTTCTTCAGATTCGTTTCCCCTGTTAGATTTCTTTGAACTTTTTAGTGTATTAGTAGTATCCGAAATTTGCAGACACTACGTTGTTCATTTGACATGTCAAACTTTGCAATATTCGACCTTTTCCCAATTGTATTGTATAATTTTTTTTGTGTATTCTAAAATTTTCCATTTGTACATGTATTGTATACATTTTGATTTGTATTCTATAATACTCCATTTGATTGCAAAATTTTAATTGTTATTCTATATTTGAATTGCATAGTTTTTCATTTGCATTCTATATTTTCCATTTGCATAGAACACAAATAACGAATTATACAGTTCAAATGGAAAATTACAGAATATACATGTAAATGGAAAATTATACAATACAAATGAAAAATCATACAATAAAATGGGAAAAATTATACACTGCAAATAAAAATTATAGAATACAGATGAAAAACCATACAATACAAATGGAAAGTTATAAAATACCATGAAATATCATACAATACAAATGGAATTGATCGAATATTTCAACATTAATTTGACATGCCAAATGTTCATACATGTAACATTGATATTTTGGGTGGTTTATTTCAATTGAACAGGTTGAATATCATTCTTTTTAGTCACCTGCGTGGAGCAGTGGTTACAGCGTCTGCTCTAGAGTTGCCAAGCATGGAGTCGATCCTTATGTTGCTGGTTAGAATCCCACTGTGGGACGTGGAGACCGGTCCTTCGGATGAGACTATATAAACCGAGGTCCTGTGTTACAGTAGGTACTGGCACGGAAAAGATCCCTCCCTACTCAATGGCCCTGAGTGCCGAGTATATGACAAAATTTGCAGCTCTCCACCGGGAAATGTTTGCGTTTCCATACGAGTAAAAAATTCTCCAGAGGGACGGTAAATAATATACGATATCAATCAATCATTCTTTCTACTTCTAATTGTTTCCATCTGACACTAGCTGTGCTGTTATACATCGATCATACTTTCCTATTTCACAAACTTATTGTTTCAAAAACATTGTTTTAAAAACAAATAAATTATAAAATTGCACTTTTATAAATTTATTTGCGAAAATTCACAAAAATGTGAAATTGTGAAAATTTCACAAGTTTAATAAATCAATCGAAGGAATTTACATATTTCTCTTTGGGTATCAATTCATATACTAGTACACTTAATGTATGAAAAAAAATCTTATAGGGATATCAATACCCCCTATGTACCGATACAGATTACAGGTACTTCATTATAAACAACCACTTGTCAAAGTTTACAATAAAAAACAGTACAACATAAAATACCTCGTAAATTTACATGAGACATGATTGGATATAAAATTGAAGGCCAATGGACATATGGATAAGACAGAATATCATTATGTAAATGAAACTGTTGATGAGAAAATCAACACAAAATGGAAAATTGATTTCTTAATGGAGAGAAGGAGATTTTTCAGCAGACTTTATTTTAACAGGTGTAAATGGACATTTAAGTTAAGCCAGAATACATGTTTAAGTGGACAATTTAGCGAAAGGAAAAAATATATTTTATGTATTTATTTAACAGTAAACTGTATTAAAATCAAGTAATTCTTTCTCCAAATCCTACCTCCACCTCCATCTCCCCCATTTGTGAAAAGAGGGTAGCAGAGAAGGGGTATATGGTTAATAACAGATTTATGTATTTTTTAAACTCACTTGCTCAAATACCAAAACCTCATTTTAACAGCCACTTAAATGTCAACAATTATAGAAACTCTTTTCTTTTTTCTATTAAAAAAAAGTTTCTGTCCATCTGATAAAATGTCCAACTAAATGTGATTTAGCCATGTCCATACAGTGGGGAGAAAATAAACCATTTGAACTGCTTATAAATAGGGCCCTGCATTTTTTAAAATATTATATTCAATGTCATGACTCAAATTTTTTTTTGGACATTTTTTTTAATCAGACAAAATACACACATTTTTTCTCTGGGAGAGAGTGGATACACTATAATTGTATTATAATTTAAAAAATTTATGAGATATTGATTACATATGGAAAATTTCTAAAAAGGGAACAAAAAAGTGTGATCAAAATACAGTTATTTTGAAACAAATATGTTTTGAATTTTAAATCATGTTAATTTTTTCAACAATTAATGTCCATCTCATTATACTATATAATCAAATCATAAAATTAAGTGTTAAAATAGATAAAACATTGAAATTAATCATTTCAACTAGATTTCCTCCTCTTGAAACTTCAGAAATTGCACAGATTTAAAAAAAACAATCATAAATATACAAGTCACTGCATGGAAATCATCCAAACAAAGAATTAAAATAAATAAAATATGTAAGTAGATGATCAATATTTAAGACAATATCTTAAATACAGCCTTTTTTACAATATGACAATATCTCAAATACTACCTTTTTACAATATGACAATATCTCAAATATTGTCTTTCTGACAATGTGACAATAACTCAAAAAACAGCTTTTTCGTCAATGCGACATTAACTCAAGAACTGTGTTTTGTCAATGTGACAATATCTCAAATACTTCCTTTTTGTCAATGGAACAATATGTATCTCACAAAATTTGGCAACATCTCTAAAATTAACTTTTTGTCAATGTGACAATATCTCAAATACTGCCCTTTTGTCAATGTGACAACATCTCATTATGACAAATACTGCCTTTTGGACATGACAATATCTCACATACTGCCCTTTTAACAATATGACAATATCTCAAATACTGCCTGTTTAAAAACAATAGGACATCTCAAATACTGCCTTTTCCTCAAATGCATGAATTGCTCACTTCCTAATTATAAATCTTGCTTAATATAAATACTAATTAGACATTCCAATAAATCACATAACCATCTTACAACACAGGATTTGGTAGATCTATGTCATTCATTATTAGCTTATGTTTCTAGTTTTCATCTCCAGAATATGAAGTCTGAGGTATTTACTATAATCCATTAAAACACTTGTCAGGCCTTGGTCAATAGCAGCCTGGGGTATCCAGCCCTGCCAAACAGAAATCATATACAGATCAATATTAATATGATAGATAAAAATTAATTATTTCTAATCGACTATAACTTTCCCACATTTGTTGCATTTATAATTAGATAATTATAGAAATCACTTGATTAAAGCACTAAAACTGATTTAAGAATTTTTATATTATTAGTATATACAGTGTAATTTTATTGTCAATTTGTAAATAATCAATTTCAGATATTCTTGGGGCAAAGTGTACACATGTAAAGACATGCTCTAATTAATTAATAAATCAAAATTTATCCCAGAAATAGAGATTCTCTATCAGTTTTATTCTATGGATATTTTGATAAACATTCTATATCAGAATATTATTTTTGTTTTGAAAAAGTAAAAGCTTTTGCATGCCAATTTCATACTTTTTTTTCTTTTAAATAATTCAAATTAAGTGTATAGCAAATACTGAATAATAGATATTTAGATAGAAGTTCACCTTACCTTTAGATTTGTGTTTAGATACCAGTCTAATCTACATTTATTGGGCTGTCCATCAATACGATGAAACACCATTCCTCCAGGGCCACTTACACCCCTATCCAAATAATGAATTTCTGTTATTCACAAAGTAGCCTTCAGTAGAAATCTCATTTATTAATACAATGTAATATACACTTAACACTTGTTTATTACAGGAAATGCAATAAATTTACTCCAAACTTCATTAATTTTTAAAATTGTTATTGATTATATCGACCTGGCTAATTAACCTGACATATTTATATATCGACCTTGCTACGTGTAACTAACCTGACATATTTTTTCTGTGGAGGCATGTCGAGGAATGTGGCCCCATCCACTGCGATGAAGAGGGTCTGATTCCTCTCCCCCCAGTGTCGTAAGTTTATGAAGTCCCGTGCGGACACCAGACCCCCCGCGGCCTCAGCTGCTATATTGTAACATATGTCTGTTCTATCATCCACTACCTGTAGTGTCTGCAAATATTTAATATTAATGAGATGTTATGGCAATTTAAGTTTATTTCAAGAAATAAAATCATTCCTATCATATTCTAGATATAAAACTGATAAATTATTTTTAATAACAAACTTGAAGTAAAAGTCTACACAGTATTTAGCAAGACATATTTGTGATTGGAGATGTTCTTTCTTTTAAAATATTGATAACATGTATTAATTATTGCTATATTATGTGTAAACCATGGCTTATTGAAAATTATTTCATACAATTTCCTTCAAGTATTATGAACCTGGTTTAAAATCATCATGATCTGCAATACATTATCAACACACACCAAATATTCAAAATAGGTATATACATATATTTTTTTATTCATACCCTTGCTTCTAGCAATGTTGGATTCCAACTTGGTGATTCATTTATATTCTCAATTGTGTCTCTCCAGAGTTCATGGGGACTAATATCCAATATACTCTATAAAGAATTACAAAATTACGTCAGTTTGTATTACATCATTCAATAATTCTTTTCTTAATACTTCTATTATTTAATCAATTTACTTAATACATACTCATGATGTATGTCTTGGATATTATGTATCTTCAATTCTGTGGATATCTCAAAGAACCACCTGTTTTTTATCCCCAATATCTCATTTGGATATCTAGATTTCTTTATCGCTGTCCCATTGAGTTCAAGATATTTATACAGTATTTTTTAGCATATATTACCTCTAGTTTGTAGATTTTCCTCTTGAGTTTTTTGATGTAGGCACTTTTGACTACGTCCTCTTCCCTCTCCTTTTCTATATTCCATCCTTCTTCTCTCACCAGCTCCCATAACATGTCCATGGCACCCTTAGCTATCTTCAAATACTCAAGGTCCTGAAAATAGAAGTGATGAAATCGGACCTTAATTTTCAAGTTTTCTTTTTAAAAGTTTAATTATTCTAAACATGTTTAAATTATCAAAGCATGTGATTAGGTTTCATATTTCAGAATTTGCTGATCACCAGATATTGATTCTGTTATTTCAAAATTATACAATGTATAATGTAACATATGTACTCAATTAAAAACAAAAAGGATTCAGGTTTAATTCTAAATTTAGATATTTATACCTTTCTATCATCATTTGTTAGACTTGGGGTGGGGAAGAAAAGGGTTATTTTATAATTTTTTAAATTAGTAAATGTTTAATGAAGTACTGTACATGTAATTACATGTATCTGACAACTTCACATTCCTTTCATAGTGTCTTGAAATACTGTATAATGGTTAAACCCCTCCCCCCCCCCACACACACCTTTTCTATTAAAATCCTTGCTTATAACTATCTTTTACATCATATATTAGTGAAATAATTTCAATGACATGTTGTTTCCTTAAATCATTGAAATGAAAACTAAAAGATATAAAATAGTACATTTTTCAGGCTTTTGTTTAACAAGGATGTAAACCTATTTTACAAGGATGTAAACCTACAGGAAATATAACATTAAAAATTAAGCCAACTGATACATGTAGTACGACTATTTCAGGAAGTCTAGCTGTTATAAAAAATATCTTTTCATTATTGACATCCATTACTCGTATATCAATCTGATGATTAATCAATCTGCGCTTTACGCCATGTAGAGATCTGTATTGAAATCAGATTGCCATTATATATATAACTTTTTATTTTTCATGCCGCTTGTTAAAATCAGTTCTCTAATATTTTGTTTGTATGCACACCTTGTGCAGTGAAAAACTGATCAAAATAACATCAAAAACATCTGCAATAATAATTATCTGTTGTACCTATCTGATTAAAATTGGATCCTCGATGCTCCTTTTTTAATAATACATTAAGTTATGTCAACAAATCGCTGAAAAAAGAGCATCCAAGATCTGATTTTAATCAGATTGATGTTATATTAGCTCACCGCCTGTTTGAACAACAGTTTAATAAAATTTCTGTTGTACCGGTATTATCAATTTAAGACTGAGGGAAAGTAGAAAATATACAATGTAAATATTAATATGATGTAAATATTAACAATCATGACAGCACTTGTCTAAATTTGTAGACTTATCCTAGCTGGCAGAATTGTCTTGTTTTAATGTTTGTTAAAGACCATTAAAGCACTTTGTTTGAGAATTTTACCTGGCCTAGTTAACTTTAAGTATTGCCTTTTGTTTATTTCAGTGAAAGGCTTGTGAATTTGCAGGTTTTTTTTTTTTTTTAATAAAACTTTTGATAAGATTACATTTAGAAATAATCAAAATTTGATAATTTAACCCTAAAAACAGAATTCAAATAGCTGAACATTATCTTCACGAGATGACACTCATTCAAGAATATTTCTATGCATGGTAATGCAACTGCCATTTTATGGAAATTTGCTTTCTGTAACCTATTATCCTAAAATCAACAATTTTTCCATCAAAAAATTCAGCTGATGAAAAGTGCACAGTGCAACACTAATCCACTACATTTCAAATTATTCAACCAAGTTTGCTATGGTGAAGCGTTGTATTAAGTTTGCTGCTGTGTTCAGGTGAATAATCTAACAAGCTGCTCCAGAAAGGATTAGCTAAGTAGCCTGGTATGTGGGATCGAGGCTGGTAGATAATGATTTCTGCCATCTACCTGACTGATCAGCATACTGTTAACGGAGGAATGACTTGCCTTTCGGCTGTGTGATCGGGAGGCGGGGACGCTGCGGTACCGGTCCATGTCACTCTCATCGTCTGACCCTGAAATTAACAAAAATACAAAATCATCAAAATCAAAAATGCTGAAGAACATAAAAGTAGTTTGGCTCTTTTAGTGCATTTTTGTTTTTGTTTTCAGCACATAAGTAAAAGAAGTAAAGCTGTGGGACACTCCCCCCCCCCCCTCCCCCAGACGTCGGGAATTAATTTTACAAAATCTTGAAAAAACGTAAACATGCCGATGGATGAAAATTCAAATTATTATTCACAAATATTGCAGCTAGAGTTTTACTTCAACAATATACAGTTTTACCACTCCTTATTTGTAGAATTTTATTTGAAAAATTCTGTTTAATACTTTCTATCGACAGTCAGCTTTTTCTTAGAATTCAAATCCCCGTAAAACACCACATTTACTGGGATTTCTAAGGCTTTTCTTTTGATATAAAAGAAAGTGAAAAATAGAGCTTTAAACGTCGCAAAAGTGTTAGTTTTTTCATGCAATTAAAATCGCACAATCTTTTATATCGCGATTTTTTTTTATTTCTAAACACCCACATAAACCATTAAATTCAATAAAATCAATGAATGTCACTTCTAAGTATAAATTTATTTTTCATAGAAAACGCCATATCGTCACCTCTCAATAATATTGCAAAATTTGTGCAAATTAACGCTCGAACAAGCCAGACTCTGCAATGATGTTGTATAAAAGGATTCATTTAAAATTCAAGAAGGAACTCGGCATTATAATTGTTATATATCCGATTTATTGTTGTCAGTGGAATAACGCATCGAGAAAATGTAGCGATGCATTAAAAATGCACTTTTAAACTGGAAGGATAACTTATTGTAAGACGATATCGTGACATTGAACTGAAAAATGCATAAAATTACGTATGAAAATGGCTTCCGCTAATGTATACAAAATACGTAAGATAGCAGTAAAGTAATAGTTTATATTACTGTTAAAGATTTAACAGTCTCATTACTCATAAAAAAACAACTCCAATATTCGGACAAGTTACGTTAAATAATCAATTGAGAATTTATTATGTAAT
Organism: Saccostrea cuccullata; assembly: GCF_032062105.1. Classification (NCBI taxonomy): domain Eukaryota; kingdom Metazoa; phylum Mollusca; class Bivalvia; order Ostreida; family Ostreidae; genus Saccostrea; species Saccostrea cuccullata. Next base: position 44,884 of record NW_026924059.1, on the reverse strand, counting down.
TTAATCTCTTTATTTCCAAATTAAACATGTTTTCACTACATGAAGTGTTTAAATGTCAGGGTTTCCTCGGCAAAACATCCGAATGTTACGCCAAATTACGTAACGTATTAAATAAAATCAGAGAGTATTCACTATTGCAGCATTAACGTAATAATATCAAGGAAATAAATCTGATTACATAGACATAATCCTATAGTTCTTACGTTCATTAACAAGTAAAACTGTCGTAAATAGCTTTGATTCAACAGCAAGAGATATGGTTTTCTTTTAATTCAAAAAAAAAAAGTAAACAAAAACACCCTCTTTTCCAGATATATACACTTTAATTTTCCATATTACCGTATTTTGAAGAAAAAAAAAACGTTGCCATGGGCCTGCCACAAAAACATTCAGAAAATTGAAAAATAAATTCAATGTTTAATAATATAACTCCGAATAGAGCTTCTAAAATACAGCTTCTGAGCTGATACATGTTACCGCTAAGAGGGGAAATACAAGTCGTGTCTAACATCAAGTAATAAAAACTCGTACCAATTTTTAGTTAACATAAACGAATTTAAAAAAATATACGCTTTTAATTAGTTAAAACTGAAAAAAAAAGATTTTGAATGTTTACCTTGGTCATGTTGGTGTTCTGTCCGTGTAATTTTTTTATGTTTAATCCTGTCGATAAAGGACAGATGAGAAACTTTACTTCGTCCAGTTTTCACAGACATGTTAAATCTTATATCCCAAAACACCTCTATCTTTTTTAATATTGTCTCATCTTTGCTTTCCCCAGAGTTTACATAGAAATCTGAAGATCGACAACGCTCAACGTAGTATGATTCAAATTGGTCATTTAAATCCTAAACATCAAAAATCATGGCCCAGAAATTGACACGGTTACTGATTATGAGTATCGATCTCCAGTCACGATCGATTTACCTTGTTTGAGTAGAGATTCATGATTGAATAATTACGATATTAAATGCTTATAAAGATTTCCCCTGCTTCTGATATATTTTGAAAACCCAATGGTTCTAAATGCCAATATTTATTTGCTTGAATTAATACACCCACTTGGTGCTTTTATGGATATTTCGTTTTCCAAAAGCATTTAAGAAACTGTTTATTTTATTCGCTGTTTTCTTTTCATTAAAAGGCACCGATTCAAAGCAAAGTTGATAATTTCAATTTACTAAATTCCAGATACGCGCGATTTCTTTCTCAAGACGTCTATTCAGGAGGCAATCAAAGTCAATCGATTACGGAATTAAAAGGCCAAATACACAACACCAAATGGCCAATATTTTACATCAAAAACGACAGTCAAAGAAACGCAATTTTATTATAACGCCTCCGTTTGACCCCTATCCAGTTTCTGTGACCTACATCTTAACCGTCAGTTAACTAATTGGACAGGAAGAAAAAAAATAATTGTAACTTACCTCTGAAAATTAAAATTTACTATCTAGTATCTTTTGTTTAAAAGAATTAAGATATTTCAATACATGTATACTATACTTAGACTTTAAAATCTATAAGACACCACTCAAAATTAATCGTAAAGCAAATGGGCATTTTCAATAATTCAAAGAACAGAAAAAGCGGTGATTTTCTTCACCATGAATAACATTCTTAACATTTCTTTTTTTTTTTTTTTTTTACTAACATGCGTTGGACAAAAATTAAATATATGAATGCTTATTACATCAAGAGAGATAGTTTGATATAATTATATATTTACATTTCCAATGTCTTTGTCCGAGATAAAATTACCAATTGTAAATGTAATTGATTTCCTCATGAATGTTTTGGCGCGGTTCCAAAAAAACCACGTGCAAGGCGGGACAACACCTAGGGCTTGGAGCCCGTGGATTGGCGGAATCAAAGCATGTAAATATAAGGAATAACTGTCAGATTTTTCGAATTCATGAAGATGATCAATGGATTGGCTTGTGTGATAATTTTATGCATAAATGCCTTCGGCGTTTATGCAAATTATCACACAAACCAATCCATTGATCACTTCATGAATCCGAAAAATAAGACAGTTATTCCTTAAATGTTTACCATTTAACTGCTGAATTTTACTACTAATTGAGTATCAATATGTTTTAAGGTATACGCAACGTAGTTTGAATTTCACTGGGCTCTTCCCTGGAGTGAAGAGTTCCACTAAATGAAAGACCTGTTTGCAATACTTTTAACGTCTATATATATGGATTTGTTGACCTTTTCTAAAACAAATTTTTATGGAAAAAATCTGGAAATTATGTTATGTAATTTTTGTATATATTTCTTTGAATAATGCAAAAATTTTCGTAATTTGATATCTTCCAAAAACCCTGGTAATGCATGCTGATTTTTTGTCTAATATGAACATCTGATGGCACTATCATCTTAAATTAAGAATATCTTGAAAAATTATCAGTAGGTAATGTACCTTGTGTATGTCCTTAAAGGAAATCATTTAAATTGATGTACCTCAGAATTAAAAGTTCTTATTCAGAATTATCTAACCAAACAACGCTGTCAGTAAATACAGTGTGTATGTGTTAAAAGCATTGAAAAAACATGTGAATTTCTTATTTGAAAGCAATTAATACAAGTATTTCCCAAGCAGATAGAGAGATTTCCTGTACTTCCTAAAATTCAGGAAATACATTAAATTCTTGATAACACATATCTACTGTAACATACATGTTTACAAAATTATAACAATAGCAAATGCCTTTAAATGAAAAAAAATAACAGTCAACTGTATAATAAGTAGGTATAAAAAAAATTAAGGATTTCGTATGACAAAGAAAATATTCATAATATTCTTTATCTTTTCTCGCAAAAAAATGTGATAACACTTCAAAGACCAAAATGAAAGTATAATTACCTTTTTTAGGAACCCAAATTAGTTTACATAGTGAGTTTAGAGTCAGCTTTATTATCAGAATTGAAAGCTGCTTACTAACAGAATTAATATTTTTAATAAAAAGTTATCACCAATTCATTAATTGTCCTAAAAGAATAAAATATGTTTGTGGTTGATTAATATGTGAATAAAGAAAAGAGGGGGTGTTAAAATTTTGACATTTAGTGCAGGATCTCTGACCTAGATGAAGAATTCAAAATTTGAAGTGATAACTCAGCTTTTTTTTTGTTTTTTTCTTTTTTTTTGGGGGGGGGGGCAGTCTCTTTCAGTTTTTGAAAGACAACTACATGTACTCCACAGCATGCAAGTGTACAAGAACTCTTTGTATTGTGCAATGTAAAAACAGCTATTTTTCCCTCTCTATGGTGTGTCAAATGAGAGCAATTAATACACTTTTGATTAAAAAAAGTGATGCCCACACAAACTGATTTCTATGAGTTCATATTATCTTTTTTCTTCTACGTACAATCCCAAGAAATTCACATTTTTTTAAGGTTATCTACACCAAGTAAGAAGTTAATAATATTGTAAACTATTTAACTTCAACAATGTTAAGGTACAAAACAAGAACTGTGCATGTTGAATATGTAAACCTTTCCATGACATATATTTTAATTGGAGAAATGCACAAAACAGAACAAATAAGGAAATATATACATATATATTTATTAGTCTAGATCTATCAGATAATTAAATGCATGACATTAAAACAAATTAAGTATTATTTAGAGAACTCGACAGGTTCTGTATCGTAGATACAAATTTGGGGGCGGAGTCGGGTGCGCGAGCCCGAGTCTCCACCCCCAAATTTGTATCTACGATACAGAACCTGTCGAGTTCTCTAAATGATTTGTGACACGATCAATCAAAAATAGCTCCGCCCACTTTATAACTTTGCAGCATCTAAACTTCCGTCTGAGTTCTGTAGATGAGGCCCCGACGGGGAGTACGCATCTGCAGTATATATATATTTCCACGGAAAACGTAAAATTCGGTCAGATTAGTTTTGACTACTTAATGGGGTAGACGTAATCGAGTGATAGTCAGTCTTAATGAATAAGGTGGAGGATTTAACCGTCATTGTTGTGATCTATTAAATTGAAGATGGAGATTTATCATAAATTTATTTCACCGAGGGGTCTTAAAATCCCGGTTTATCTAGATTAACAAAAACAGGATTTACAGAAAATTCTTCGATGGACTGTCACGGATTTTTATTTTCAAATTGAATTGCGACATTAAGAGACGTGTGCCTGTCGTCAGCGAGAAGGATTTTAAAAAATAAAAACGCGGAAAAATGGATTTGAATGATTTTGCACGAGGAGAGTGGATGTTTTCCGTTATTGCGAATTTTCCGTTTCCATGGTTTCTTTTGGAGCGAAATTACGTACAGAGGATGTTTTCCGTTATTGCGAATTTTCCTTTTACTTTGGATCGAAATTACGTGTAGATTCTGTGTGGAATAAGTTTTTAAAAAGTGATTGAGAAATTTTTGACATTTTACATTCTCAGGAAAATACCGGGTATTTCTCCAAAATTTATGTAATAGGAAAACATCAGCATTTACTATTTGTACGTGCTTTTGCTAAATTGAATCAGATTTATTTTTAGACCGTGCTGTATTTTAGATACAGAATAGTTGGCAAATACAATGCTAATACATAACGGAAAGTAGCTCCGCCCACCGTAGTCCCGTTCTGTATTGCTAATACAGAACAGTAAACTTCAAAGAAAAACACCGCTATCGTGTCACAATAGTATATACATGTATTGAACCAGTTGGTCATATTAGTAACTTGCAGATTTAAAATTTTAGCAAGTTATTTCAATATTTGTAAAGAAATCTGAGGTACTCAGAGAAAACACATGGGAACATAAATGTAGACAGGGTTGTCCCTAAGAAATGAAAAAGCAGGGGGCATTAAAACAGTAAAAGGGGTCTGGGGCTCCACCCCTTACAGGTGTTGATGGGGAATACCAGAAAAACTGGGGGATTCCATCATTTAAGGTGGGCAAATTCCCCAACTCCCGGGTCCTAGGGACAACCCTTGGTATAAGAGGCCCCACTTTATACCGACTCATGGATATATCATAAACAAGCTTCAGTACCTGCAGGTGAGTAGTATCGTGTATCTTTGTCATCGTCTGGCACACTATTCCCTTCCTCTGCATTCCGCAGTAAACTTGTCCTCTCGTTTGGCTGACCGTGTGTTCCTAAATATAGAAAGTATCAAGAAATGTACAGCAACTATGCTGTAATTAAAATGTGTACATAAACATTTTGAGGATCAATTCATTTTATGCTCAGTACATTAATTTTTTATATTTTTTATTGATCATGGTAATGAATGATATTAAATTCACAAACTTTCACAACAAATTTTTGTTAAAAAAATATGATTGTACTAATATATGTGTTATTATTGTGGTAAAGTAAATGCAGTTTTATACACGGTAGAAACACTTCATTGGGATCAAATTTTGTTGTCATCTAAAACAGTTTTGTGGGAATTAAATTTCATCATTTCAAAAGTAACCCTATTCGATATATATTTATGTGAACATTTCATGTGGGATTTAATTACATTGATTATTGTTAGCAACAAAATAAACAAAATATAATCTCAAATAAAATTTTCTGCTTTTACAGTATACCTTTAAGTAGTATTTTTTTCTCTGTTGGCAGGACTTTAAAATCCAGAAACCAAGTCTCAATCCACGTAATGATAAATGATGCTAATAAAAGAATATAACTCAGAGGGTTCTCAGGTTTACCAGCATGGCTGAACTGAAAGATAACAACAAATGGAATGATTTTATGTACAAACTAATATGACATCTTTAGTTTTCATAGGTTTTGGTGCATGTAAAACTATGTGTGGATGCGGTGGTAAAAGGTTCATTGTATTTGTTTTTGTTAATTAATACTTGTAATTATTGTATAAATGTACATGAATGAAATCTTAATCCACATTCAATTTTATTTCTTAAATGTTTGCTGAATTTATCAAATATGCATTAAATGTATTAATTTGGAGTAATAGATTATATACAAACCTCAAATAAAAATACTTTGGCAATCAAAAATATACAAGTTAGTGATGTGGAAATCTGTAAAATAAATATAGTGTGAGAAATCTTTATTTTACCTTGAGATTTTATCATCACAAAAGATCAAATGTTATCTCATAGATAAACAGTAGCATCAGAGATATTAAACTTTCTATCTATTTGTAATATGGTACATATTTTGTCTATACCATACTAAGTAAGATACTGTCAAACTAAACATGGTATGCTCTACATTGTTTGCAGTACTTTTTTTTATTAGGTAAACAATACTTTTTAAGTACACATATAAAATTATTAATAGCTCCCTGATAAGCTTCAGTTTTTACCAATGTAAACAAATACATGTATATTAACTTGTACACTTGGTACACCTGCACTAAAAAAATTGTCTTTTCTTATCTCCACACACTCATGAAGTTAAAACATTACTTCATCTATAAGAAAGTGAGTGATAAAGAGCATGAAATCCAAATTATTAATATAATTTAGGGAAATACTGTTCTGTTTTCAGGGACAAATCTACTATTATAAGTACTAATAATAATCTATCAATGCACCTACAATAAGCCTTCTATAAAGTAATCAAGATACTTATTAACAAACCAACTGTAAGTCTACTATAAAGTACTGTCAGATGAAATTTTTTCATAATGACTCTACTATTAATTACTTCAGATATTTACAACAATGAGCCTACTTTAAAGTACTGAAAATACTTGAAGCAAGTAGCCTACTATGAAGTATTGAAGATACATGAACTTACAAGAATAAGTGGACTACATGTATAAAATAGCAATAATGGGGTACTTACTGCAATAAGCCACCAATGATTTAGTCTAAACAATGCGTAGCCCAGCTCAATCAAAACAAATCGAAGTGCCGCTACCATCTACAATATGTAAGGAAAAGAATTAATTAAGGGCTGCATATAGAATGTATTTAAAAGATATTATATGTAAAAAAAAATTTCCCTTGTATCTTAAATTTCTGGAAATTTTGATAATTAAAAGCTATAACAAGATGTGTTTGTGAAACACTATGCACCCGGCGGCAACAAAGTTCGAAAAAACTTTTTTTAGCATATAGGTCACGGTTAAGGTCCCAAAGTCATTGACTTTGGTGTCATTTGAAAGAACTTTATTGGTGGAGGATGCATACCAAATATGAAGTCCCTATTTTGTATGGTTCAAAAGTTATGGCAAAAAGTTGAAAAAGCTATTTTTAGCATATAGGTCATAGTCAAGGTCACAAAGTCAATGACCTTGATGTCATTTGAAAGAACTTTATTAGTGGAGTAAGCATACCAAATATGAAGTCCCTATCTCCTATGGTTCAAAAGTTATGGTAAAAAGTCGAAAAAGCTATTTTTAGCATATATGTCAAAGTCAAGGTCACAAGGTCATTGACCTTGTTGCCATTTGAGAGAACTTTATTAGTGCAGTAGGCATACCAAATATGAAGTCTCTATCTCCTATGGTTCGTAAGTTATGGTGAAGGTTAAAGTTGACAACAGACAGACAGACAAACAGATAAACAGACAGGACAAAAACAATATACGCCCTGGATCTATCGATCTGGGCGCATAAAAATAACTTACAACTGTGTCAAACAGTGAGGTTTTAAATCCATAATTAGCAACCTGCTGTTCAAATGCCTCCCAAACAGTTTCTGAACCTGTAAGCTGAAAAAAAATAATGGTAGTTTTGAAAATTTCTTTATTTTCTTAATTATTTTAATGGAGTTTTTTTTTCTCTAAAATTGACCAATTATAAAGCATACAGTATGTACACGTATACTTAACAGTACTGTAAATAACTTTTTATTCGCAAGAACTTATTTTTGTGTAATTATGTGAGAAAGTGTTCTCGCAAAAATTTCAATCTCACTTGAAATAGTATTCCTTGATTTTATAGAGCAATAACCAGATGACAAGCCGTAAAAATATTCATCAACGCATATTTGTTGCATTCACCCTAACATTATATGTGTATTGGATGCAATAAATTCATAATGAATAAATGACATAATGATGTCGGTACTTTGACCTCTGACCCTTACCTGAGTATAGATGACCCACAGTATAAAGCAGAAACACAGATCAAAGAGAGCCAGAAGGCAGAAGGTTCTGCGGACAGATGAAATGGTGGAGCAGTGAGAGTAGGGGTGAGTTGAGATTCGCTCGGGTCCGTAGACATAAGTGTCGTTATCGTCCATCACTCTGAAAAAGTCAGGATTTTAAAATTGTTCTTCTTTTAGCATTTAGTATTCAAAACAAACAAAATATATAAAACAATTTTTATATTGATTTGCATAAATATTTTTTTTTTTTTACAAATTGTTTTCTTTCTCCCTGATAATGAAATAGGCAAGATAGGGGTCTCTAAATGAACTTCAAAATAGATTATACGACTGCAAACTTCCCTTTTACTGACACTTTTTGTACTACCTGCAGATCAACTTATTATATAGGTACATAGTACAATAATATAATATAATAATAATAATAACTAGAGCAAAGCTCGTTGCAAAGCAACGAGTAGGTCTTCCGTCCTGTTTGACCGGAAGTAGCTTTCATTTTTAACAAAAATGAGAAATAACGTCCAAAAATGGTTTGAATACTCTAAAGCTATGTTAATTAATGCAAAAATAAGCCATTTCTTGCTACTTCCGGTTTGACCGGAAGTGACGACGACGGACGGTAAATTAATTGTTATGCTCCCAGAGACATATGTTACCCAAAAACTTGTCAAGAATGGCAAAATAAGCGTTTTCCGAATACTTCCGGTTTGGCCGGAAGTGATGACACCAGACGCATTTTGACGACGTCAATAGATTAAGCTTAAAATTTTGAACAACTTTGCTTCTTTGACGTATTACAAATTCTCAATAAGTTTTGAGATATAAAGAAAAAACTTTCGGCCCCTCTAGGCCCTTTATTTTAGGGGCCAGCCCTTTTTTCGACATATCATTTGAAAGATCTTGGAATTCTACACTTCTTTTGTTCTATATATTTTAACAAAATATTTCCAGGTAAAAAGATATTGTAGAAAAGTTGTTAAAAATTGTGTAATTCGCGATAGGACTATTTTCGGGCCATAGCGAGTGCCGATGTGCGGAACTTCCGATAAAATTGAAATACCTTATACATATCTATAGACTTTGGTCTATCATACCTGAAAGTTTCATGTTTCTATCTTGAGCCATTATTGAGAAAGTCTGCGGACAACCTGACCCTTTAAAAATCATAAATTCGACAATATCTCCAAACTGGAAGTGACGTCATCAAATCGGAAAAAAATGCATGAGTTTCAAGTAATGTCACATAAGTCCTGAAAGTTTCATGGAAATCCATTGAGCCGTTTTTGAGAAATCGCGTGCACAAAATCGGTAAGAAAAAAAAGAATAATAAAAGTGAAAAAGAAACCTAAGAATAACAAGAAGGTCTTACGCTGAAGACGGAAGACCTTAATAATAATAATATAATATATAATATCATTAATGTCACACGACAAGGATATAGATTGTAGTTTTGCCTTGCTATAATCTTTAAATATCAGTTGTATACAATTACATAAGTACATGCTATACTTAGTATACCAATTCTGGACAATGAGACTGAATTCATAAGAAAATATTTATTTTTAAAACTATCATATGAGCATGCACTTCATAAACATATGATATTCAATTAAGTGTAACTATTAATACAGTGTATGAAATTTTAAAACCCCCGTCCAATAGTCAGAATCTGTTCATAAATATAAATGTTTCTCATGCTGAATCAGGCTACCCTGATCATGAATTAAAACAGATCTTAGCAGAATTATAGAATCTTACCCATTTTGGGCAGCTTGTAAAATGAAACTGCACAAGAATTAATGTTTTCTAGTTATTACATGTATACCAAATAATATGCAAAAATAATTTCATATTGTAATTTTTTTCTCTAGTATTAAAAGAATTATTCCAAAGTTCTATTGCTTCTGTACTACTGATTTTACATTAGGCAATTTTGGATGAATAAATTTGTGTTCCTGTTCTTTACCCAAATGTACCAATTTTAAGTCTCACAGTTTGTGTACTATATCTTACTTAGAACACTACTTTCATGATTAGATCTGCTTGATTCCTTCGGGAGGATCCTAGTTTTTCTTCTCAATTCTAAGGATACATTCCTAGCATTCATATATGTTTTCTTCTTATACCGCGTAGTTATTGAAGTTAATTCCTTTTTGAGGAAATTCTTTCTTTTTCATACTAATGGATAATCCTATTTGCCAATTTTTAAATAAGATAGTCCAATGCACTATTTCATTTTATGGATTAAATTTGCATTATGAAGTTGAATTACAAAACAATGACCATCAACATATTTACATATATATACTCAGTAATAGGGTATAGCTCTGATACATAAAATTCATTTTGTGAAAACTTTTTACAGAACCCTGTATTACTTCCTCAGTGTATCAAATAAAAGCCTTGAAGCACCTAACATTTGTACATTTCTGATTGTTGAAAAGAGCAAAGGTGTCAAACACTCTTCAAAAAAGCACTTGTATGTACCTTCCTGTTCAATTTCCTTGGCTATTAACATGATAATAACCATACCTGTGTTTTGTGAATACTCAATGTTCATTTCATTATATACAAGTACGTTAAAATTTGTTGTCAGTTTCTTTGTTTCAATTTCATACTTAATTAAAAGTCTTTTTTAAAGACCTCATAAGAAGAACATTTTGTCATTGAGACATCACTCTATGTTTGTTGAATATAATGCACACTAGTATAGACCATGTGGTCATGTATATCAGTGAGTCATTCTTATAAAACTATCACACCAAAATTAATATCAACATGATCTGATAATTTAATAAATTTTCTGGTATATAAATACACATGTAGGTGCAATTGTTTAATAAAAAAACATTTCACCATAAAATATTATCATGATTATGCAAAAAAAATTAATTTATAATGTAACCATGCCATTACCAGTAAAACTACTAGAACTAAGACAGGACATATTTTTATGTGAAAATTTTAAAAACTTGTTATCATTATTTGTATCAGTATTGTGTGTGAGTGAGGGTGTGTGAATGTGTGTGTGTGTGTGTGGGGGGGGGGGGGGGGGAGGGGGATTAGAACAACGTAAGGTAGAGACCTTGTTATGGTAATTATAAGGCAGATATTTTCTTTCTAATAAATGCAAAAGGAAATTTATCAGAACTTAAGTTTTCAAAAAAAAAAAAAAAACATCATGGCATAAATGAAAAAAAATCTTTTTCTAGACTTTTCAGTTTGTTATCAGAAAAAAAATATTGAATTGTACTTCAAAATGCAAAATCTGATTTTTCTGAAATTGTCCTCAATGTGATAAAGGCAGTAATGTAAGCCACTTTACAATGTACCCCACTTTGAATCACTACATAATTATAAATGATTTTACCTGGAGGTCATGTTTTGATTGTGGACACTGCCATATATTGCGTTCCCTGCTTGTCTGGCTTTCTGTTCCCGAGCACCACTCACACTGACCATGTCATTTGTTGTCTACAGGGAAAAATAATGATTTAATTTAATTGGAAATTAATTACAACTTTTCTTTTTAGAAAAATTCTTAATAAACATCAATTTTTAAAATGCAACTACATTGTTACATGTTTTATCAAATTTTCCATGCAGAACAACTAACTTGATCACATTATGCATAGACTAACTTGATGGTAGCTGCAGAACTGTAGCTCTCTGCTTGAGAAAATTCGGACAGATTAAGCAAGCTACAGATCCAAGCATTGTAAAAACCTTCGTTTTATGCCGCTGATTTTTTGTCACTCACTTCGGGTATTATTAAAATATTTCTTGTAGTTTATACTTTCTCCAGCTTTCAAAATGGTATTTTATAATTATAGTCATACATTGAACTCCAATGTGTTGATAATTTATTTACTTTTCAACACTTACAAAAGACCATTTGTGGTTAAGGACGTCGAAATGGAACTCTTTTAAACCGACATTACAAAACTATATACAGGACTGTTTTGGAACATAAAAAGGTTAATAAAGTATCAAAATTCTGAGTTTAATATACATGTATTACTGTAAACCAACTTTTATTCACGACAACTTTATTTCGCAATTTACCTAGGGTAAACTAGTTCGTGACGATTAAATTTTGCAATCAAGCCTTCATTGGATCTGTTGTTAATAGATACAGAGGCTTTAAGGACCGGTTCAGGGCGAGAAATATTCGTGAGAACGAAAATTTCTCACACACAAATAAAAGTTGCGTTACAGTATATATTATAGGATACCATTCTAAAAGCCAGAGAAAGCCTAAACTACAAGAAATAATACCAAAAGCCCTCTGCTTTATCTGTCTGACTTTCCTCAAGCAGAGAGCTACAGTTCTGCATCTAACTTGATGGATTCATATTTTTGGAGGGGGGGGGGGGGGGGGGGGGGGGGGGGAAGAGTTAATGTAAAAATGTATCACAATTATACATTTTTTTGTCGACAAATCGCAATATACCAGAATATTGATGTGATTACACAGCCCCAGAGCTGTGGAAAACTTTTTCAGATAGCCAGTCATTCGGACCGGCAAGAAAACAAAATATGCCGGTCCGAAGTGATTTTTGCCGGTCCGAAATAATAAGTTGCAAAATTAAAAAGAAATTAATAACATTTATTTTCTCAATTACACTTTACTTAATGATAACAATTAGTCTCCAAGTCCTCTTCCTTTTTCGTTTTGAGCATTTATAGTAATATTAGATTTCATCACTTTTGGGCAGTTGACAATGATAATTCTGCATTGTAAACTTAATTTTTTAAAAACATTAATGCTTTTGGGAATTATATTTTACCTCGAAAATGAGTCTAAGAAATTCTGTGCATCGATAATAAAGATACCATCATGAACATTATCAATGAAAAAAAAACAAACCGAAATCTAGAACAGTCGGAACTGTCGAAATGTTTTACACACCCAGGTATTTAGCCTGTCTTTATCTTTTTTTATGTTTTCTACCTAATTCTGTCCCGTTTGTAAATTTTAAAGGTCACGCGAGACAATGCTGGTTTTACTTTCATTTCCTTTAGCCTCGATCTCGTGCAAAGAAAAAGTATTGCGCAATCGTATATAAGGTACGATAATTAAGCTGGGAAGTGCGCCGATGACGGGCCTTAATCAAAATGAACAAACAACAACCTTTACAAAGAAAGAGGTCGGTCATTTGGACCGACATCGATAGTATTTTTACCGGTCACAGGCATTTTTGCCGGTCTTGCCGGCATGACCGGTAGTTTTCCACAGCTCTGCAGCCCTATTTAATAACTTCCATAAAATGGGCACATTGCATTTTTTTGGGTTACATAACATGCAACATTTGCAAGCATAATGCATGTACAGAACCCCTGCATGTGTATTTGGACAAATACAACCAGTTATTTCACAATCAAATGATTGTCATATACGGGTATAATTGTAGCCGGTTATCATAAAGCCTTACCTTTCAATCCTTTTAAAGCGGAACTATCTATCTTTTTATCATCAAATATATTTTTATACCAATCATACTTCCTTCTACAGAGCACAATCATGTGTGCGATCAGCTGAGCTAAAACAGACACACGGACACACTTACCAGTATATGTCTTAAGAATTAGGTCAACCACTGCATAATGCACGCCCTAATTACTTAACCACATCATTCACCTACCGCATTAACTGACATGATTGGCATCTCCGGGTTCAGATGGCAGTCCAAAGTTTCTGTTTACATGTTACATCGCGCCATCTTTGATAGTGATCATGTGACTTTTTCTTTGTATTAGTCAGTCGTACTTCAGAATTTTCGGATTTGAGAGATATAATGTACGGCGCCGTTGGAGGGCCAGGTAAAAAAATATTTTTATTTGTTCGGACAAATTAGAAATTCGTTCGGACGAATTAGTTATTTGTTCGGACGAATTAGAAATTCGTTCGGACGAATTAGTTATTTGTTCGGACAAATTAGATATTCGTTCGGACAAATTAGATATTCGTTCGGACAAATTAGAAATTCGTTCGGACAAATTAGAAATTTGTTCGGACAAATAAGTTATTTGTTCGGACAAATTAGTAATTCGTTCGGACAAATAAGTTATTTGTACGGACGAATTAGAAATTCGTTCGGACGAATTAGTTATTTGTTCGGACGAATTAGAAATTCGTTCGGACGAATTAGATATTCGTTCGGACAAATTAGAAATTCGTTCGGACGAATTAGAAATTTGTTCGGACAAATTAGTTATTGGTACGGACGAATTAGAAATTCGTTCGGACGAATTAGTTATTTGTTCGGACAAATTAGAGAAATTGTGAACAACTATCAGGACACCGCGAATAATGTGCGGTTTGCACCAAGACGTTTCATTTTATTTTGATTCTTTGCAAAATAACTTTAATGAACAACATTATCAATAAATATTTTGAAGATAAGTCGTTTTAATGTTGATCTCTTTCTTATGATTTTTATGTACATATTCGCTACCTTGCAGTTATTAATCATGACATGTGAATGATATTTGAAATACATTTCTGATACATATGTCGCCGATTTGTAGCTGAAATATTGCCGATTCGGCGTAAAACATTCAATCGATCAATCTGGTACATATGCGGTGTATAAAATGATTAAAAGGTCCTCATTGAGTTTTTAATTAAATATTCCTGTTTGTGAATTTAGAAAACTTCACAAAAATGAACCTGTTCGTATTGATCCCAGGTTGTTCATATGACTCGCGAGCCGGTGAATTACGAGGTCAACCGATCAATCTGGTATATTCCCTAGTCCATTGATTTTCAGAGCATAATTATAGCTCCCTCCCATTATTGGAGAGGTACACGTAGTCGAACAAACTATTTAATTCCACTTTCAGCATTTCTTAATTTTGTTTATACGCTTTTACAGTTGAGTACCAGTTCGAAGGTTTGATAGGCCAATGACTCACAGTGAAAGGGAATTTATGAAAGCAACCCCTTTTACGGGGAAAATAAATCATGAATGAATGTCAAAATATTTTCAAGTAACAACCCCCCCCCTTCTCTATTTAAAAAACAATCGATTGTCTTAATCATTGAGAACCTTAACTTGCATTAAATTATGATGTGTTTTTAAATTTTACTGCACTTTCTAGGAACGTACATGTATTCATCTATTTTTTATCCTTTTCCCGGAAAGGGGCGTGTGTTTAATTTGGTCAATATTATACCTGCATGTTTTAATTCATGCGTTTTCTGATATTTAAATATGAAATAAAATTTATATAGATACTTAATAATAGTTTTTAACGATCTTAGAAAGAATCCATTGGAGATGGACTTATGAGATTCCCTCTTTTTGTTCCTTCATCACAAAATACTTAAATGTGGGAACAGCGGTATAGAAGCAAATCTACAAATGTCTTAGCTAGTAAGCCCCACCTTAAAAAAAATTAAGACCCTCGAATAAGAGGCTCGATATTTTGAGTCCGAAGTTTATTCAATATAATACAATGCAGCCACGAAGCATCGTTTTTGAAGGGGGGGGGGGGGGCTGAGAAAAAAATAGCTACCTGAAAAGTTGACAAGCAAAAAAAGGGGAAGGGGGTGTGACTCAGGAAAAGTTGCCCAAAGTTGACAGTCCTATTTCGTGGGGTGGGGGGGGGCTTACTTTTTCAATGCCAATTTTTTCCTGTACCAATTGCCTGCAGTAGGAGTAAAACCTTAAGGAGTGGATCTCATCTTTTCAAAGAAGCGGTAACTGACCACTGGCACCCCAGTGTTAGTCAGGGATGGGAGTGAAAAGATGTTTGATAAGAAGTAACTGACCCTTTGAATTTACTAGTGGGCTCTCAGAAAAAATACTTTCAGAATTGCTGACTTTAGGCCTATAATATATACCGGTATAGATCCATTATTTCCGAATATTTACAATCAACATACCTGACTTTAATATCACATGTCTAGTTGCTACGTGTGTATATCATGGTCCAAAGAGCTATTTATGTATTAAAAAAGGATGAATCCTCCTGAATAGACAAAGTGTATATCTCTCATTACAAGATAATTTGTGCAAACATCTAATTTGCCCGAACAAATATCTAATTTGTCCGAACAAATATCTAATTTGTCCGAACGAATTTCTAATTTGTCCGAACAAATAACTTATTTGTCCGAACAAATTTCTAATTCGTCCGAACAAATATCTAATTCGTCCGAACAAATAACTAATTCGTCCGAACGAATTTCTAATTCGTCCGAACGAATTTCTAATTTGTCCGAACAAATAACTAATTCGTCCGAACAAATAACTAATTCGTCCGAACAAATAACTAATTCGTCCGAACGAATTTCTAATTTGTCCGAACGAATATCTAATTCGTCCGAACAAATAACTAATTCGTCCGAACGAATTTCTAATTTGTCCGAACGAATTTCTAATTTGTCCGAACGAATATCTAATTCGTCCGAACAAATAACTAATTCGTCCGAACGAACTTCTAATTTGTCCGAACAAATAAAAATATTTTTTTACCTGGCCCTCCAGCGGCGCCGTAATAATGCGCAAGAAAGTTGGAATTAATGAGTATATAAATGAAAATCAATAAATGAATGACAAGTAAATAAATAAAGAAAAAGTGTGGATCTTAACTTTTATCAGATATAAAGGGAAATATATTTGATAATACCATATGAAAGTACATGTATTTGTAAAATGTAAAGCAAAAAATATTTTATAAGACTGTCTTCTTTTCGATTAAAATAAAAAGAAAACACAGGTGTTTAAATACAGGACCCCACCCCCCATCCCCAATAAAGACCCTCAGACCTTCTTTTTCTTTTTTTTAAAAGCATTTTTGAGACACATTTCAAGATAATACATGTATATATATATATATATATATATATATATATATATATATATATATATATATATATATATATATATATATATATATATATATATATATATATATATATATATATATATCATCAATACGAAAATATTCCTATTTTGCTTTTCTATATATAGTGTCATCCACAAATAAAATATTGATCTTGCAATAGTCACCCAAAAATCCTATAAAGGTAAAATGGCAAAAACAATTGAATCGTCATTCGAAGCAATCGATGAACCCGCCCATCTTCGTTCATACTTTTACGTGTAGTGGTAATTAGGAAAAAATAATCTACAGTTTTACACTTGTTAACAAACTTGAAGGCTTTCTTGAGTTTTTTCCTTGTTCTATAAGTTTTCGGAAAATACTCTATTTTTTAAATCATATTTTAAGCTCACCTGAACCGAAGGCTCGGGTGAGCTTTTCTGATCAAAATTTGTCCGTTGTCTGTCGTCGTCGGCGTGATTGTTGTCGTCGTCGGCGGCGCAAACTTTTCACATTTTCATCTTGAACTCCTCAAGGACCACAGGGCCAATTTCAACTAAACTTACCACAAAATATTTTTGGGTAAAGGGGATTCAAGTTTTTTTCAAATGAAAGGCCACGCCCATCTTCTAAATTGGGAGATAATTATGAATTAGTGAAAAAATGGCATCTTTTAAAAATCTTCTAAAGAACCCCTGCGCCAGGAAAGATGAAACTCATGTGGAAGCATCCCCAGGTAGTGTAGATTAAAGTTTGTTCAAATCATGACCCCCAGGGGTACCGTAGGATGAGGCCACAATGGAAGGGGGGTTCAAAGTTTAACATAGGAATACATAGGGAAAATCTTTAAAAATCTTCTTCTCAAGAACAGCAAAGCCGTGATTGGTCATAGGGAAGCATCCTCTGGTAGTGTAGATTCAAGTTTGTGTAAATCATGACCCCCAAGGGTAGGGTGGGGCCACAATCGGGTATCAAAGTTTAACATAGCATCAAAAAAGGTAATGTAGATTTATTTTTTTTTGTTCAAATCATGACCGACCAGGAGAATAGAGGAGCCATAAAAGTTGGTCATAGTTATACAAAGGAATAGACTTATCAATAAAAGTCTTGATCTTAAAAACAGCAAACCCATTATATATCAAATTTATTTAAAAGTATCCATAGGAAATATAGACTTCAGTTTGTTCAAATACCCACCCCCTCTCCCCTGAACCCACTTTTATATTTAAACTTTTCAACGCTGAATTGATTTTTGCTTTTACCTAGCCAGTTGCTCAGGTGAGCAATGTAGTCCCTGGGCCTCTTGTTTTAATACTTCAACATTATTTTTTCTTGAGAAGAAACATTTGTGCTTTTAATATGAGAAAAGGATGGATTCTTTTCCACGATGATGTTTTTTTCTTTAATAATATTAATATTCATAAAGTTTCTATCTGTATCAATTATCTGCCAATTTTATCATTGGCAATAATTTGAAGAAAAGGTATTATTGCAGAAAGGCAGCGACTGAGTGTATGTCTTCACCTTTTCAATAATTTATACACAATTTTTTTCCTCAAACATGAATATTTAATCATATCAGTCTGACAGACATAAATTTTTTACTTCTTTTGTGTAAATTAATTTACTTTCTTTACTATTCATATTGAAAAAAATATTATATATCCTACATGTACTTTGATTACTGCCAGGATAGCTTTAACCAATGGAAGTTTACTTCTTACAACAATATCAAGTCTCTATATAATAAAGTATGCAAATTTAATTATATTTTCTAGACCATGATTTCATTTTTGATATATAAAGAATTCTGTACTGTTTATATATATGTTATGAAATGTTGTTTTCTGTCACTTCTTTTTAAAATTACTCCATAATGAAAACGTCATAATAAAAGGTAAGTTGGGACGTCATAGTAATGTCTTATGTACTTTTACGTCACAATTGATTGCATAGTTTCACAAAATGGCTATGTGTGATAATCAAGCAAGCTTCGGCTCTTTTAGAGTAGAAATACAATGTCAGTTCGAAAATCTTCTGGACAAGTTAGCTCTTGCAGTCACCGGCTGCATTCCACAATTAGGGAACTGGAATTTAAATGATGCGCTAATTGCAGGTATGATTACAAAATGTTTGACTTCTCATTGATTTACCGTTAAATTACTTTTGATAAAGATAGATAAAGAAAATGATTTTGCTGTTTGTAATTGAATTTGATCAGATTTTCATACAACGATTGGAGTATGGAATGTGTTTTCAATGTATATGCATAAAATTGATTTGGTATGCAAAATTCATAAAAATGAATTAAACATAGTTTCATGTTTGACAAATAATTTATGTCTTGTTTTTTACTGTAATCTATAGTTTATGGACCGTAAACAATAGTTAACAACGTTTATATATAAGAAAGTGGCAATATAGAGAAAATCGAAGTTTCAAATATTTCTCAGACTTTTCGAACCCCCACCCCCCTCACTGAAAAAAAAATCGCATGTGATTAAGCTGATCACAGTTTATCTATGGCACCATGGTCATGCAAAATTCACTGAAGTTAGAGAAAAATAGTTTTAAAATTGATATTTTTTTAATTTGCATGGTAAATAGATTGTAAATTGTAATTTACGAACAGTAAACTATTATAATTAACGATAGATTTCAATTCAGTGGGTTTTATTTTTAATGTACGTCATGATGATTAATTAATGCATTCATTTGTTTATTATTGTAGTACAAATCTTCACTATGGGGTGGAAAAACCCTTTTTAGTTTCAATACAGTTCTTAGTGAATCTAACATTTCAATTTCCTAGCCGTCAAAAATATAAAATTTCAGTTTATGTCGCACCGGTATCTGACCATACTCACTTTTGTTTTAAATATTTTTACGGAGTATCTTCTTCGCAATGCAACTCTAATGAAGAATGCAATGAAGGATGTGAATTCCAGAATATGTTATTTGTTAAAAAAAAAAAAAAAAAAAAATCATTATCATTGCAGAGGAAGTTCCCGTGCATTCGGGCAGATTGGTGGTAGGGGTAAAGTTACCTGCAGGCGTGCAGTTTGACTATAAATGGGTTATCGTCTGGAGAGATAGTCTCACCCCATTCATATGGGAAGACAGAAGTAACAGAACCATCCATATAGTAGGGAGCGGCAGATATTTGGATGTTTGGAACAAGCGAGGACTCTTCCAACATATTATCGGAAATTCAGGTATGCCCTATTGAATGAATTTTTTTTTATAGAAAAAATGCTATATACATTACATCGTACATGTATATGTACGAGATATCTTTAAATCCTGAATATGATTTGATTATTATTTTGATATTTTTTACTGATTCGATTTGTTTATATAGGGACGGTTTTTTCTTCGTATTCATAACTTATTTTGTTATTATCGAGTGTTATTGAAAGATCTTGATTGAATGCCTTAACAACGAGTATTTAAAACTTTCTGATCGAGCATGTCCTTTAATGAAGCCTATTCAATATTTTCCAAGGGGAGGGGGGGGGACTTTTTTGTATACCGTATTTCATTCAATTGCAATTACTTAAATTTGTCATGTACATCCTTCTTTTGGATCTGTAACTGGTATGTACGTATCTATAGTGTTGATCATCCCCTTTCCCCAATTTGTTTTTATCCCTTTTTTCTAAATTATGGCCACCCGGATTTCCAAAACTTTGGTTTTAAAGATAAATACCCTCTATGCCTAAAGTTACGGCCGATATCTCTTTAAAAAATTAGTGGTAAAAAACTAATCTATTATAATGTATTGTTTTAAAGGATTTGTCTTAAGCAGTCCCCCAAAATTAAACCCGAAAGTTCAAGAACTAGTAAATTTGTTAGAAGAAATAGCTCAAAACGTGAACAGAAATGGCCATCCACCAAGATCTCGACCAGTCGAGATCCTTCATGCTGTACACAACTTCCTCAAAGATGGTGTAATCAGTGCATGCAGCTGGATTTGGGACGCAGTACAGAGTCTCTGGAATACCCAAGCGCCACCATCACCACCAGCGCCGCCAACATCGCCATCACCGACAACATCGCCATCACCGCCATCACCACCAGCGCCGCCATCACCATCAGCATCGCCATCACCGCTACTTTTACCAAAATTTTGGTACCTCGGTTTAATTTAGAAGATCCAGAGACTGTTTTTACTTGAAATTTTACTGTTTGGAATTCCGATTCAATTTCTTATTTATTTTTTTATTTCTTGGTTGCAATTTTTCAGAAATAGAAAAAAAAATCTTTTTAATTCATCATTCAGAAAGGTATTTAAATTGAAACTCTCAGTATTTAAATTGTGTATCCAAATTTGTATTATACACGACCGTACTGTTTGTAATGTATAGTTCTAGAATATCGTTTTAACACATAATCTTTTCACATTTGAACACATGCAGTAAATTTAAGTATAATATCCTCTGCCCCTTTTAAAAAAGACATTCTGCACCTTTTCTCTTGTTCTAGCTTCGATATTTTCCTCTCAACAAAATAATTGAAAAAAAAATTACTATTCCATATTTACAATTTGCTTTGATAATGTTTTTAAGTTATTTACTCGACAAAACAAAAACAGGATTTTTCTTCGTACACTCTCTTTATATACTACAACAGTTTTGCATGCAGAAATAATCTGAGATGATTTTATCTTAACAATTCACCCAATTTGATTTTTTTTTAAAGAGCATTCAACTCCCATTTCTTATCTTCTTTGTATCTCTAAATACGATATCCTTCCTTGTATATATATCTTTTTTTTTTAGCTCATCTGAACTTAGAGCTCAAGTGAGCTTTTCTGTTCACATTTTGTCTGTAGTCTGTTTATCCGTCCGCTCGTCTGTCTGTAAACTTTTCACATTTTCGACTTCTTCTCTAGAACCAATGGGCCAACTTCAACCAAACTTGGCACAAAGTATCCTTGTTTAAACACAGAACCTAGTTTTTTCCATAACATAATGTATTTTATTTTATTTATTCAGTTTACTTTTCCCCCTTTTCCTTTTTTTTGGGGGGGGGGGTTGGTTTTGTTTTGTTTCGTTTTTTTTTTTTTTGTTTGTTTTATGATCCTAATTATTTCTTATTCACTTTTGTTTCTCACTAGCACTCTTCCTCCCTCTGTGTTAGTCATCATCTGGCATCTGATTGTGGATGATTTTGCTGATGTTTCTTCATCTTTGTTATCCTGTTAGTTTCATCAATTCCATGATTGCTTTTTCATGTGTCCTCTTTGCGAGAAAATCTTCTGAGTTTGCTCTTTTGTATCTCTGAAGATGGCATCATTTGATTCCTCATCATAACATGGGTGTTTTTGTCCTCAGTTGTTACTGTTTCTTTAGAGATCCTATTAACGGAAATCTTTCAAAGTTCCTCTCGTGAAGCTCTCTTTTATCTACATTTATGTTGCCTAATTGTGTCCTCA
The DNA here is from genome assembly GCF_032062105.1 of Saccostrea cuccullata. Taxonomy (NCBI): domain Eukaryota; kingdom Metazoa; phylum Mollusca; class Bivalvia; order Ostreida; family Ostreidae; genus Saccostrea; species Saccostrea cuccullata. Next base: position 22,553 of record NW_026924059.1, on the reverse strand, counting down.
TCTGTTGCATATTTTTTAATCCTCATCTTGAGTTTTTGTCAGCGGTTTTGTTCTTCAGAAGTACTATTTATGGAAAGCTTTCGTAATATCCACCAATAAAGCTCTTTTTATCTTAATTTGTGGTCCTTTATTTTGTGCTTATTTTTTACTCTCCCTTATTTGTTTCAAGTCAGTTTTTATTTGTCTCCTTTTGTAATTTAGATTTTGTTCTTGCTTTCTACTCCTTGGTTTTCATTTTTTTTCTGTGTTTTTGTTTTGTTTGTATGTTTGTTTAATTTTGTTTGTTTGCTTTGTTCTCTGCTTTTTGTTTTTGTTTATATACTGTTTTTTTTTATTTGATATATTCTGAAGCTGTAAGATTTTTTTAAAATTAAAAAATTGAAATGAATCACTTTAAGTACATTCTAGATAATATTTTCGTTTTAGTATATTAAACATTACCTTCTTAACCCAATTCTTATCTATATATGCAGTCATAAATTCTCAAGTTTTGTAGTTTAATGTCGTGTATTCCATGAAAGGAATTATAATCCTAATCACTTATAAAAATAAATCATTCTCCGAATTAAATTAAAGATCTTTTTTACATTTCTCAAAGATAAACTTTTCTGCTTTTCTTACTCACATTGATGCTTAATTTTTACTGGAAAAATGCTGATTATATTGGTCCCATTAGATAGACAAGGAAAATATCGTGAGCTAGACAGAGGAATCAAATAAACTTTCTCAGAATTTTATTTCTGTTTTTAAATCAGTCCTGCAAATATGTCAGAATGTTTTAATGGGGATTGCTCCCTTCCAGGATACTTTCAGTCTGCGTGCAATTTTAGAGCTTAGGCCACAAAACAGAATGTATTTAATTGAATCATTCTGTGAAAACTATTTTTATTTAAAGAACTGATATTTGTGGGTGCTAAATATTTCTAATTTTAATACTCAAAGCAACCAGAAATTGAGAAGGTTTAATTAAATGTTTTTACATTAAGAAAATGATATTGATTCTTTATATATTTTTGTTACAATACACATTTACTTCAAATTATTCATCTATATGAAATATTTTATTCAGGCATCAAATTTATCCAATTTTTCAAACTGTTGCATGTATCATATATTATACATTTCAATATCTTTTTCTTGAAATACTTTCTGTAATAGTATGCTTTTAGATAAATTAAATAAATATGTATATTTTCTGACTGTTCGTTTGTTAACTTGCCAATAGTGTTTGATTTGAGGAGAAACTTAAAATTAAGTGATTGTTAAGTGATTTATATGCAAGAATTTTTCCGATAATTTTTGTGAAACTAAATGCAAAGAGGAAAAAAAAATTATATGTATACTTTAATACCGCCACTGCTTATCTTTGTCTTTTTATACCTTGATGAGGTATCCTAGAATGAAGATCAGAGACCATGACATAGAACAATCCATATAGTATAAATATTTAAATTTCCGTTTCATTTATTCTCCCAAAACCATGTAAATGGCACATACATGTATGAGGAACAAAACACATTGAAGACTTTACGCATATTTTAAAATACAATGTATAGTGGTCAAAGGCAAAGACGTGCTTATATAAGTCTGACCAATAGATGAACTGAGTTCTATTGTGTATTGTTAGGTTCCCCAAATGCCAGGGGCATCAACAATAGTGGGAAACATGGGATAACTTGCACAACGGGCGAAGCCCGTTATGCTAAAATTATCACATGTTTCCCACTATTGTTGATGCCCCTGGCATAGTCTCCTAACTAGACAGTGATTCCATCTATTTCCATTTTTACTTGAAATAACAATTGTAAAATAAATCAAAATACCGTATAATTTAGTAGATTTGAAATGCACGAGGCCCCATGACGTCCAATGTTACTATAAAAGAATAGTCCCATAAAACACGAATCAAATTTATTGATTATTTAGTTACTGTAGTCAAATATCAACATTTATAAAATAAACAACAAAAGAATTTTAAATTATGATCAAAGCAATCTTGTTAACTTTAATTATATGTGTGACCTAGATTTAGGTTGTCGGGAGCACGAACACGTGTATAGGCCCTGGGTCACTTCTCCGCCGCCATATTTGAATTCAATATGTCACAGTTGATGAAACGGAGGTTGGTCAGCATGGTCAGGAAACAGATTTGTGTGGATGTTAAAATAACAGAGGAAGTTGCGTTGCTATTTTTCTGTAGTGTTTTTATACGCCAGTATACATGCAGGTTGACATTTGACCTTTCAGTAGTATTTCAATAGAGAAATTTACATGCCACAGGTATCACGGAGAAATTAACAAGATTCACTTTCGTAGTGTTTATCATAGAGAAAACAATTGGAAATGGAAATATTAAGTCAATACGTCCACGTTATCTGGGTTTGTACGATAATAACAAGGAGCACATGGCGGATATTGCAGGATGCTTACTCCTCCATGCCACCTGGGTTATTTTAAAGGTCTTAAGTTTGCTCTACTCCCAGGTTGTTTAGTTCCAATGGACTCGTAGACTAAAGCTTGATTTACTGTTCTATATACATGTATTTATATTATAAACATGAACAGTCTCCCTTCATGAACATGAACGACCAATCTTCTTTTTTCATAGATATTTTTTCCAACTGTACTCTGCATTATAGATTTTATAACCCAAAACATGAAAATGCATCATATTCAGATATGTGGACCCTCTGCTAAAATGGCTTTATTTTCTTTTGAATATCTCAAAAACAGATGTTCGAAATCGTGGATCGTTGAAAAAATAGACGAATGGATTTATGACACCATTAAGGATAACAATATCTGGTACATACAACATTATGATATCTAGACTCCGAGAAACGACCTTGTCTCTCATTTGTGACATTTTATATAATGTTATCAAATAAAACGTGTGTCTTGAGGTATAGCTCACAATCAACAGAAAACTGATGATTGAAAACATGACGGCAATTTTGATGTGCTTTCTGTCAACTGACAGTCGTTGACGTCTTTGTGATTGCTGACGTACGGATTGATGACGTTCTATTGTCGTAATCTTTCCGATCTTCGATTGGTTCTTTGCACAAGTGTTTGTGTCTTTGGATAGATCAGGATCGACAATCCTCATTGCGTTTTTATTTGTTAGCACGCTTCGAACTCTTTGCTGTTTAATGATATTTCGAATTGTTGTACCTTGTAATATAGTAATAAATACACACAAGATAATTGAGATAACAGCGTAGCCGATAAAGTAAATAGCTGGTAAATAGGTTGTGAATCTATAATCTTGAATTGAACAACGCTTCGCGATTTTTCCATCCACGGTATATATCTGAAACCCAAATATAAATAGAATAGGTACAGCCAAAACTACTGCTACAATTACTGAGAGGAGGCAAAACCATTTTGCAGAAGATACTGAAATTTGCTTTCCAAAAGGATGACATATTCTTCGATACCTCTCAATGGCGATTACAAAAATAACATAAAACGACGAACCGCCAACAACAAATCCAAGGAAATTCGAAATTTTGCAAACTTCGACAAATTTAGTGGTCTGCATGACGAGGAAAATTTTTTCATATTCTTTGGCTATATGAGCAATACAGATTGACAAATCACAGCAAGATAAAAAGAAAACGAAAATTCGATAGGTTGAATCTTCCACATAATATTTGCGGAAGACATGAATAACTATTGAGTTTCCTGTAACCCCTAGTAGTGATAAGACTAGCACTGGGATATCAAAAGGAAGCCGACTTATTCTTTCTTCGTTTCCTTCCAATAGCGAAGTAGCATTCATATTCCCCATTTTACCGGGTCTGAAACTGAAAAGAACACATGAAAATTAAAAATGTAAGAATGAATTATAAAAAGTCAAAATTCCAAACGCATCAAGAATAACTTTAAAACATATTGATTTTTAATTTAAAATCTCGTCTTTATTTTGAATTATTCCTTTTAATTAGTTTTCAGAATCTTTTTTCCTAGACATTTTGCAGGCAAACTCTATGCTTGATGACAATAAGTTACTGTATGAGTTCTTTATCAGATTTTGAAAATTTGTTTTCTCACATCCCTGGCATGGAGGTGGGGATTAGTTGATCATTTCTGGAAAATGCATTTAGGTTTTTCAAATTCGTAATCCTACCGAGCATACAGGAGACAGACTTTTGCATCATTTTTAATGAACAAGAAAGGTTTTCTACCGAATTTAAAAAAAAAATAAATAATAATAAAATTAAAACATTTCACACGGGTCATTATAGAGTTCGACTTCCAGGTAAATGAAATGACTTATTTGCAATAAAATAATATAAGAGACCCACGATATTCCCAAGATCGTCATGTAACATTGGTGTCTTGTATAACATTTTTACATGTTACACTTAATGACCAAAAAATTCAGAAAATTTAACAAAAGAAAGCCAAACTGAATGCTTATTTGCTCCAAATGAAAAAAAAGAATATTATTACTGAAGAATTGTAGTGTCATAGTTACCTCAAAGTATACGAAAAATCAGGGAATTCTCGTAGGAAAGCTGGTAGTCTGATCTCACAACAGCAACTCTACAATTTATATACCTATCTTATGCGGGGTGTGTTTTTTACACCCTGTGTGAACCTATTCTTTGGATGTCAATGGACTACTAGTGAACGTCACAAACATCAGGAAATAATATAGATATTTAGCTGAAATTCTCCTCCAAATAATAGGTCTTTTAGAAGCTGAAAAAATATGTGATTGAGCTTATGAAAAAGCATGGATTATTATTATTTATATTAACATGACATGATTCTTTATATGTTTTCAAAGAGTGGATTCCATACATTGACGTCAGAGGCAAACTGGAAAAAGGGGAGGGAGTGGTAATTCAAAGAGAAAAAAAATTCAAACCTGAAAAAAAAGAAATTTTTTTTACCATTGTCTAAACCTGAAAATCCTATTTTGTGGAGGGGGTGCGTTTAAGGTCCGAACTTTTTTCAGTACCATTTTTTTTTCTCAAACATTACCACTTACCCTTCTTTGACTACACTCCAACGTCTCTGTTGAAAATGGGGAGGAGGGGGCTAAACCTACGCCCGAAACTTCAATGCCTATATCATGTCTATCTTTGCAAAAAAGGGGGAAAATCCCCCTTAACCCCCCTCCCCCAGGTTCCGACGCCAATACCATAATTTTTTGTTCGCACCTTTCTCTCTAACCTGTGCATTATACGGTTTGATTACGCTTCTGTAAAAAAAACGATACTTTGAATTTTTTTTTTATTAATAGACTTTGAAATATATAAAATTAATCGTTAAGAGAAACTTTATGTACATGTCATTGGCTATGCTGCAGTTTCTTTTTGTTATCATTAATTCCTTTGAGGGGCGTCCGCGTCGCGCAGTGGTTAGAGCGTCTCCTCTAGAATCGCGAAGTAAGGTTTGAATCCCGCTGTGGGACGTTGAGACCGGCCCTTCGGATGAGACCGTATAAAATGAGGTCCCATGTCGCAGTAGGTGCTTTTGCCCTTCTTGGCCCTTAATTCTAGGGGCCAGCCCTTTTTCCGAGATATCATTTGAAATCTTCTAATTCTGCACAAATTAATATGGCATGAAAAAGATCCCTCACTGCTCAGTGACCCTGTGAGTGCCGAGTTTAGGACAAAATTTGTAGACCTCCACCGACAAGTGGTGGCGTCTCCATATGTGTGAAAAATTCTCGAAAGGGAGATTAAACAACATTCATTCAATCAATCAATCCTTTGAGGGGTATAGTGTATAACACATAAACAACAAAAAATCTTTTCATAGGTGTATTTACTAAATATTATCTAAATGTCCGCCTTAATAAATAATAAGAATTAATTCAATTTGTTATAATCATATTTTATTTTATGAAACCCGTTCATCCGTATGTCTTACTTGATATCGGTGAGGTGTTTAAAAGTTAAAATTTTAATTTTGAAGATGCAGATGTTGGAGCAATAAGCGATATAATTTTTCAAACCTCTTTAAAAAGTCAGAAATGAATCTTGCATAGTCGAAATTAATTTTTTTGTCCACTACATGTTTATACCAGAAGTCTCTGATGAGATTGTAGCTCTACTTGTCTGTATGTATATAAAAAAAGAAAACAAAACTTATACATTTGAAACTTTTGCAACAGGTATTAGGAAATAGCATTATGTATCTTAATGTAGTCTATATGTGTGATAAATTATATTGAAATGAGGCCAAACCTGTAGAGGGAGTAGTGTTTTAAAGGATTTTTGCAGAAATTTCCAATTTAGTAACAAAGGCAACAACATTCATCGAAAACAAAAATCAATGCACTTAATAATGCAATCTAATTAAATATCCTCGCGTATACTCGCTACACTAACATCTAACAACATCCCATAGAGGGTCATGTCAGAGGTCAAACAGTGGTCTATTTTTAAATTTAATGAGCCAGGTAAAATGAATAAAGGCAATTAATCCACTCAAAATTAGAATAGTGAAGTTGAATCTTCCAAAAGTTTTCAATTCTTAGACAAATTTTGATCACAAAAAATCTAACACTGTATTGTAAGCTACCCCAGGGGTGGCTAGTATTTCTGAATCCTCAGCATCTATATATATACCATAGTTTATCTTCTAAATAAATCATCTTTTGTCAGGATGTACCAGTAATTAAATTTGTTGTAATATGTTAAACAACCAGGCACCACTCTGTGTAGATTCTTTGTTGAATGATACTCAAGATGATTGATCAGTCATACTCAGCATTTATTGTATGTGCAGCATCTCATAATCATAACAATACAATATGTAAACATCAATATAAAACAGCTGATTCTTCAGAAACACAAGTTTAGGTCGTCCAGTGTGGTAGGAGATTTCTAACTAGGCTAAATATACGTAAATAACATTAAAAGTATCTCACCGTTTTGGTTTTCTTTCTTTTAACTTTCAAATATAGCCACCATACAACTAGCTGAAATCTGTCGTAACGTAGTACGCGCTCGCTTATATAACCTCCCATTCCCTGTCACATGACTCGAATTATCCAATAAAATTATGCCGTACGAACTATTAACCAATCAAAAGCTTGTACGGGAGGCTGAGTTCCCACACAAGTTCCCACACAGAACTACTTCTGCCACACAAGCTTCCGTACAACATCGTAACTAGAAAAACTATGTAAAATTAACAAGTGGAAATATAACACATAAAATAAGCTTGACTAGACGAATTAATAAATTCCTTCAATGTTTATAAAACATCCCTAGACTGTACAATATATGCAGAACAATGTAGCGTATGAATATCGTAACTACCGACACTAGCGTACACAAATGTAGTCCCGATAAAAGCTGACTGATTATAAAGTGAATGCTAACAATAAATAACAACTTGTAGCTTCAAATCTCAAAACAACTCAAACTAAAAAGTAGAATACGATCCCATATTCATAACTTCAATAGAACAATGCATTACTAGTAAATACATATAGGTCACCAAACCGGAAATGATGATCCGAGTAAAGTATGATGGCTTCCAAAACATGAAAAGTAAAATCCACCCTCTATTCCCCGATATTATAACTCCTACGATATTACATGAAGCGACAACAGGTAAATTATGATGATAATAGCTATTACTAAAATCGTATCTAGATAAGCTGACATATTATTTCCAATAAAATCATAAACGAACAACTTTCCTGGCAGGCACATGTTGAACATAGATTTAACAAGAATGAGAACTGGACGACCGCATAATATTACGTTTACAAATCAAGTGATATATTACACTCCCCACAACTTAATTACAAAATTCTCCTGAATTTAACATGTACAGAATATAGCTCTTTACAGTCTTTAACACTTTCACAATCTAATAGGAATGTCCTTAGAGTCAATGGTGGAGAGGAAGTCATCAGTGGAACGGTCTCTGAGGGCACATGATCTCTCCAGCATCCTTATCCAGGTGGGATCTCCGTTGTCTTCACTTACAATGGTCTTGAGCTGTTCGTAGATGTAATACCGAGCCTTGCGAACAATGTGCGCTTCCTTCTTCCCCTGTTTCTCTACTGTGCCTGGAAGTGCCAAGAAGTTGAACTTGTCTAGAAGATCTATTCGTTCGATGGTGGAACTTTTTGTCGGGTCCATCCTCTGTTGTAGCATCATTGATGTGTATTCCCACGATAAGAGTTTCCTGTCTGCAGACATCGCCTGCCACTCTGTAGGGGGCCATGTAATGCTAACATCCTTGTATTTAAGCGTTATTTGTGTGGAACTCCAATCCCTTCTGGCTGGGGGGAATAGTGGGAGGCATCCTCGCTTTAATAGGTTGAGGGCCCTCTCTGACATACTAGCCCTGGGTTTTTCATTAGGTTCTTTCTGTGAGGCCAGCTCAAACAAAACTTCCTCTGTGGGTGGTGCAGGGAGAGCAGGGGCGGGGCTCAGCCTTATCTTCTTAGTTGGAGGAATGGCAGGACTGGCCTCTGTCTCTTGGGAGGAGTAAATCTGGTCCAGATGAGTACGTTCAACTCCAACAAACTTAATCAACCTATTCTGAATGGTTGGTGAGGTTACCGGTCTCATTTTCTGTAGATTGGACTGAGGAGCTTCAACCCTCTTCTGGACAGACATTTTCCTCGACAGGCTGGCAATACCCTTGGCATCTGATAAAATTGCTTCCTTCAAGATGATCTTGTACACTTGTCTGCCCTGGCCCACAAACACACATATGTTCCCCAAGACGAGGGAGACATACAAAATCTCGAGCTCTTCTACCTCTGGGGCGGTGGGGGTGTAGCATACTGTATTCAGCTCCTCCTCATAGTCGGGCTGGAAGAGTGATTCTGGGGTTGGCGCCCGTGCTTTGCCGTTCTTCTTGAGCTGGTCCCAGCCTCTCTGCCAGTCGTCCTTCTTTCTTGACATTCTCCTTGCTGTTGACAACCACTCCAAAACTAGCACTCTTGCGTGGGTGGCAGACGTACTTCCCCAATCCGTCCCATTCACCAGGCGACTGTACCCTTCTGGATCGAGGCTAAACCACACTCCGTTGTTCTCCGAAATCAAATCTGACGGATATTTAGCAAGTTGAGTAGGGTGGGTACTCTTAATATGGCTTCTGAGGTCAGTCACTCTCTTGTAAGTCCTTTCATCAGGGCACCAGGGGCAAATAACTCGCATAGTTCCATGGGCTGGCATCATGTGATTCTTCAGGTCTCTACTGGAGGGAAACTTCAGGTGGCACACCCAACATTCCATATCCATAGTCTAAAATTAAATTAATTGGTTGTTAAAGGCGTTTATGGGTCATCTTATATCGTCTTAGCTTCTAAGAGAGTTTCTTTGTTGTTTAAACTAAATACGAAATCATAACATCTGTCATCTCATACTTCTACTTCTAAAGTTAGCTACTTCATGTACTAACATCTACATCTAAATCTCTAAGAGACTGGTTAGAACAAGACATCAAACATCTATTAGGTTCAGTGCGTGATGTGTACCAGGTAGTAGGTCCACGTCTATAATACTGTCTTATAAACGACTTGTTAACCATCTCTATCAACATCTTTGGGAGAAGAGTTCTGGGTGATCAGGCCAGCTCTATCCCAACCTCAGTGGTGCGCACCAATCTCACATCTATCGTCTACATAAACATCTAAGTATGACTTCTTAAACTAACATGAAACATAAGAATACAAAACAACATCTGAAGAAACTTCTATGGTTTATTCAAAATTTTCTTAAACCAGTTGGGGAGGGTTTTCCCTTTGTAAGACATCAATCTATCAACATGATAAACTTTTGCGGGTTTTCGGAATGTCCTTTGCACGAGGTAGTTCAAATCATCTATTCGCTTAGTGATGAGATAAGGACCTTTCCATTTAGAAGTTAGTTTTGGACACACTCCAACTTTCCTGGTATCGTCATACAGCCAGACAGGTTGACCTCTTTCAAACAATTGTTTCTTTGCTTTGAGATCATAGTGACGTTTATTGTATTCTGTGCTCTTTTTCAGGTGTTTCCTGGCCAGGGCATGAACATCTGTCAAAATTCTTTGCAGCTCATCAATATACTCATTTGGTTCTATGCCATCATCTGTCTGATTTGGAGGTTTGCCAACAACTGCTTCTAGGGGTAGAGTAACATTTCTGCCTAACATCATGAGATTTGGTGTTGTATTGATACTTGAATGTATGGAAGCTCGGTATGCCATCATGACTTGTGGGAGATACTTATCCCATGTTCTCTGGTTGTGCTCACAGTACATAGTCAACATAGTAGCTAGGGTGCGATTAAAGCGTTCGACACTGCCATTAGCTTGAGGATGCATACTACTTGTCCTAGTTTTGTCAATATGGAGGAGTTCACACATCTCTTTAAAGGCTTTTGACTCGAAGTTTCTTCCCTGATCTGAGTGGACTTGTAAAGGTGTACCAAAACGACAGACTACTTCATTGACAAATGTTGTTATGACAGTCTCAGCTTCTTGATCCGGGATAGCTATAGCCTCGGTCCATTTCGTGAAGCAATCAATCATAACCAGTATGTATCTGTTACCTTTTGTAGACTCAGGAAGGGGTCCCAGAATGTCTAGAGCTATTCTTTCCATTGGCTCTCCAACTGTGTACTGCCCTAGTGGTGCTCTGTTCTGCTTTTGACTGGATTTACGAGCAGCACAGGAATCACATCTTTTACAATATCTAGCAATTTCTTTTGACATTGATGGCCAATAAAATGAATTTTTGATACGTGATGTGGTCTTCTCAGCACCAAGGTGACCTCCTGTGGGGACATCATGAAAGTAATGAATAACCTCTGACCTCTTCTGTTTTGGTACAACCAATTGTAATATGACCTTGTTTGTATCCCCCTCTTGGAACTCTCTGTATAACAGACCATTGATGACTTTCAGTCTATCCCATTGTCTCCATAAGGTTTTGAATGCTTCAGAATTGTGTGATATGACATCCCATTTTGGTCTATCAGAATCATCTGTCAAGGCTAGCAAAAGCATACCCATGGATTGGTCTTCCAGTTGCATCTGTCGAATTTCATCCACTTCCCATCCCTCTAGTATTACTTGGTTCCTGAATTGGCATTGAGCTGTTTCTTTACTTCTAGTTGTCACTCTGACTGTTTGCAGGGATTCCTGGTCTTCATTTTCATGAGATTTTTCAGTATCACTATCATCACTGTCATCTTTGTTTTGTTGTTGCCTTAGACAGGGTTTGCAAGGATTTCTCGACAAAGCGTCTGCATTTTGATGACTACGCCCTGGGCGGTGAGTAACAGTAAGGTCATAAGTCTCGATCTCTTGAAGCCATCGTACTGTTTGACCGGTGGGGTTTTTCAAGCTTCTGACCCAGCTGACAGCGGCATTATCAGTGCGAAGTATAACCTTCTGGCCATAAAGGTAGGGATGAAACTTCCGAAGGGCAGTGACAACAGCTAGCAACTCTTTACGTGTGACACAATAGGAATGCTCATGGCGATTCATTGTTTTACTCATATAGGCGATAACTCTTTCCTTGCCCTCTTGATTTTGTGACAAAACTGCGCCAACAGCTTTATCGCTGGCATCTGTATCTAGAGTAAATGGTAGTCCTGGTAATGGAAATCCAAGTATTGGTGAAGTTGTAAGAGCTGTTTTGAGGGTGTCAAATGCATTCTGACATTCAGGGGTCCATATGAACTTCGTCTTTTTCTTGTACAAATCATGGAGGGGCTTTGCTATCTCTGCAAAATTCTTCACAAATCTTCTGTAGTAAGAACAAAGTCCAAGGAATGATCGAATTTGTCTTTCATTCTTGGGGATTGGCCAGTTTTTGACAGCAGATGTTTTCTCTGTATCTGTCTGGATACCTTGTGAAGAAACTACATGGCCTAGGAATTTGACCTGATTTTGGAAGAATATACATTTTGATGGCTTGAGCTTTAGATTTGCTTCTTGGAGTCTTGTGAAAATATTGGCTAAGCGCTGAAGGCCTTCATCAAAAGTTGAACTGTGGGAAATTATGTCATCCATATAGACTAAGCATTCAGTCCACTGTAGACCCTTCAGTACATTCTCCATCAGTCGCTCAAATGTAGACGGAGCATTAACCAGACCAAACGGCATGACTCGAAATTGGAAAAGTCCTAATGTTGTAACAAAGGCAGTCTTCTCTTTGTCCTTTTCAGCCATCTCGATTTGCCAGAAGCCTGAATTTAGGTCCATTGTTGAAAACCATTTGGCACCAGAAAGTGAATCAAGGCACTCGTCAATACGAGGCAACGGATAGGCGTCTTTCACAGTTTTCGCATTCAACTGTCTGTAGTCGACACATGCTCTAGTGGCTCCATTCGGTTTAGCTACTAAAACTAGATTTGATGCCCAGGCACTTGTGGATGGTTCAATTACACCTTTCTGTAACATGTTCTGTACTTCACTTCTTTCAATATCTCTTTTTGCTATAGGCTGTCTCCTTAGGGGCTGTCTCACAGGCTTTTCATTTTCTGTATCTATCCTGTGTTTTATTATACCAGTGCAGCCAAGATCATCTGGTGTCTTGGAAAATACGTCTTTGTGCTGTAGGAGTAGTTTGCAATTGAAGAAAGCATCTTTCTGTTCTCGGTCTAGATTTATCGAACTTCTTTCAAACATGTCCAGGAGATGTTCTGGTAAATCTTTTTCAGGAGTTGTATTTTCTTTGGTTCCCTGAAGAACTAAGACTCTGTGTGGTAAGGTACCCTGGTCTACTAAATATGTGTTCCTGCATTTACCAATTGTAGTTCTTGCTTGTAGTTTTACAGGTACTTCTCCAAAGTTTACAATGTTTACATGTATCTGATCAGACTGGGTATCTATCAAACCATCCAAAACTTGTATGTCATCGCTGAAGGTGTTAAGTTGCTCTAGGAACCCTATGTCTGTGAGGTCATCATTCTCGGTCAAAGCTACTGGAACCCAGATGCCACAATTTGCAGGTATGGAAACTGTTCTCTTGACCTCTACATTTGTACCCGTTTGATCATTGGCAATCCAGCATTGAACAGTTGTCATCTCAGTTTGTAATGTTTTTGTTTTGTAGTCGATGTGACGACAATACTGCAAGAGGAAGTCTTGTCCGAGTATAGCAGGAAGATCCATGTCAACCACCATCAAGTCAATTGCATGTGGAACATCTTCTAGATAAATGTAAAACTTTCCTATACCATGGACGGACAATGTGTGACCATTCAAATCTTGCACACATATGTTTGAGGGTTGAAGGACAGGACAGGACTCCTCTGGGATCTTCAGAAATTCAACATGTGACAAAAGTGATGCAGTAGAACCACTGTCTAATAAAAAAATAACATCCAACCCACCCAATGTTCCAGTAATATGGAAACCATTGTCTAAGAATTTTTTTCTCTTTATTTAAAACCACCCCCTTGAGTCATCAGGACTAGGTCTTGGCTTATCCACCAGCTGTCGACCTACAAGGCTGATGGTCTCCCATTTCCCTGTTGGTAGTTTTGTCGCCTTTGTACATCTTGATTTCTTCTCTGCCCAGGTCTTGGTTTGTCCAAATAAGGACAGTCTTTGATGAAATGTTTAGGGGAGTTGCAATGGAAACAGAGCTGAGGGGAAAGCTTCTTGTTAGCTCTTTCCAAACGGTCCAATCTGTTACTGATTTCTTGTATAATTGTAGATGAATCAGGGGCGTTGCATCTAGATGCAGCAGGGGATGTTAACTTATTGGTCACCGGCACAGCTTGGGGAACATTGAATTCCTCATCAATTGTTTTCACAGCTCTAGCATGTTGTTTCTTTTTGTCGTAGTTTTCACCAAGGATGGCTTCATATCTGTCAATTATGTCTGCGGCTTCTGAAATACTCTGACAATCTTTATCAATACATCTGCACTTCATCTCGACACTTATCAGCTTGTAAAGGTGATTTAAGGCTAAAATTTCTTGAGCTTGCTCATCTAAATTGCAGTAAGCTTTCTGAACCATTTGTCGGATATCATCACCTAGAGCAGCAGCACTCTCGCCCTGTTGTCGTCTGCGTGATTCAAGCTTAGCTAACCATTTGTTCTGGTGTCTCGAATTTCCAAATCGCTGACTAAACTTGTTGGTAAGTGCATCAAAGGATCTTCTTTCAAGCAAGGATAAGCTCATGTAAAATGTCCTGGCTTGGCCTCTTAAGCTTGCAGCAAGGAACAGGACCTTATCTCTCTCTGTCCATAGGCTTAGTTCTGCACAGTCATTGAAATGTGAGATGTACTCTTCCCAGCTTACAGTACCATCATAGGACTCAGGTTTCATCGTGTAATTTACAGGTTGGATAGGGCTTGAAAATATCTGAGGAGCAGGTCTTCCAGAAAAACCACTGTAGGCACTAGGTGGACCATGATTGTCTTCATTTCCTCTGGGAGACGATCTTTCTAAAAGTACCTCATTGCTCGACTTCTGATGTTCGTCATACGTGTCACCTTGACCGCCATCGTCAAACATTACCGACTGAGGCACGCGTACTTCGACTTCATGATCGACCGACTCACCGGATTCTGACATCTTAATTTTATTTATGTCGTCTTAAATAAGCAGTAATAATTCTAATGTTAAATCTATGTCATCTTATCTTCTAAGACTGTAATGTTGATGTTAAACTACCACACTGGACGGCTCATGGGCTCGTATCAGGACACTAAAATAATTTAGTATCCCACTTCTGACACCAGTTTGTAAGCTACCCCAGGGGTGGCTAGTATTTCTGAATCCTCAGCATCTATATATATGCCATAGTTTATCTTCTAAATAAATCATCTTTTGTCAGGATGTACCAGTAATTAAATTTGTTGTAATATGTTAAACAACCAGGCACCACTCTGTGTAGATTCTTTGTTGAATGATACTCAAGATGATTGATCAGTCATACTCAGCATTTATTGTATGTGCAGCATCTCATAATCATAACAATACAATATGTAAACATCAATATAAAACAGCTGATTCTTCAGAAACACAAGTTTAGGTCGTCCAGTGTGGTAGGAGATTTCTAACTAGGCTAAATATACGTAAATAACATTATAAGTATCTCACCGTTTTGGTTTTCTTTCTTTTAACTTTCAAATATAGCCGCCATACAACTAGCTGAAATCTGTCGTAACGTAGTACGCGCTCGCTTATATAACCTCCCATTCCCTGTCACATGACTCGAATTATCCAATAAAATTATGCCGTACGAACTATTAACCAATTAAAAGCTTGTACGGGAGGCTGAGTTCCCCCACAAGTTCCCACACAAGAACTACTTTTGCCACACAAGCTACCGTACAACATCGTAACAAGTAAAACTGTGTAAAATTAACAAGTGGAAATATAACACATAAATTAAGCTTGACTAGACGAATTAATAAATTCCTTCATTGTTTATAAAACATCCCTAGACTGTACAATACATGCTGAACAATGTAGCGTATGAATATCGTAACTACCGACACTAGCGTAAACAAATGTAGTCCCGATAAAGCTGACTGATTATAAAGTTAATGCTAACAATAAATAACAACTTGTAGCTTCAAATCACAAAACAACTCAAACTAAAAAGTAGAATACGATCCCATATTCATAACTTCAATAGAACAATGCATTACTAGTAAATACATATAGGTCACCAAACCGGAAATGACGATCCGAGTAAAGTATGATGGCTTCCAAAACATGAAAAGTAAAATCCACCCTCTATTCCCCGATATTATAACTCCTACGATATTACATGAAGCGACAACAGGTAAATTATGATGATAATAGCTATTACTAAAATCGTATCTAGATAAGCTGACATATTATTTCCAATAAAATCATAAACGAACAACTTTCCTGGCAGGCACATGTTGAACATAGATTTAACAAGAATGAGAACTGGACGACCGCATAATATTACGTTTACAAATCAAGTGATATATTACAGTATTAATGAAAATTTTTAGAAACAAAAATTTGGAAAATTAAGATCAACATCCAAATCATGTAAGATGAAAATGCACTCAAAGAAAAGAACGATGCTGTCTATCGTACAATAGTAATCAAATATTCAGATCACTATATTTTAAAATGTACTACAGCAATTCAGGAAAAGATTTGTTCAAGAAAACAATTCGTTTGGAAACAAATGTTATACAGTTTTAAGAAATTGTGTTTAAAAAATGCTTTTGAAAATATTTGGGGAAAATGTAAACATTTAATACCAATATATTAACTTTTGTTACATGTCATTGTAACGGGGACCGTTACAAATGTTCCCCAAACGCTCCCCAACTCCCTCTTTGTGCCATACTCCCTGTAAGCTTCATTAAATAAGGCAAACTCTATGAATTTTAGACTTTAACAACGTTTTCCCAGAGGTATACCAATTATTTTTAAATTTCATCTTTGCACGCGTGCGCATGTGAATGCAAGTGCGTAATGACCCTATCATCTTAAATACAATATCTAAATATTTTAATATACATGTACTATCTATTAAAGCATTTAATCCAAAAGTATTAAAAATTACGCTCATTCCAGTGTATTTCTAAATTTGCCTATTTCACGTGCATGCACGTGCATGCATGTGCATGATGATCATACCTTCTTGTGGGAATCCATTATGTATATCAAAGTTCTAAATCCCATCCTGTTTGGTTGAAAACCAAAGGAGTTATGGCCATTTAAAGTTTTAGCCAATCAGATTGCAGCGCAAGTGCATGCACGTGTTTTCATGATAATTGTTATATATCATATTGTAGGATATCTTAATACATGTCTATGTTTAAAATTTCAAAGCATTTTGTCAAAAAACAAAAAAGACATTGAGATTTTTGTTTCAGCAAATCAGAGCAAAGCACACGTGCATGCACGTGAGTTCGTGCTAATCTGACAGTGTCATCTTATCTTCACTATTAACATATCCTTATATAATAAGTTTCATAGCATAACATCAATATAAGATAGGAGCAGAGCAAACAAGGACCTCCAAAACATCAGAGATGGGACCAAGTGCCATGGAGGAGTGAGCTTCCCCTGCCGACCGTTCACACCCGCCGTGCGCTCTTTGTCATGATCGGAATAAAACGGAAAAAATCCGTTGTCATTTCAGTGTGTAAACCTTCAGTCCGCATTTGACTCAATGATAAATTTTATTTGCTGACGAGTCATTGCATCGACCACAGAACTTACGAAATGATGACTTTAAACGAGACTGCTGATATTCTTGTTTCGTAAACTTGTTTGTCAATAATTTACCTCGTTTGGAAAATTGAACATACGTAGAACATTCTCTTGGATATTGAATCAACTGAGAGATATAAACCCTGTTTGCAGGTGATGAAGGTATATTGCTGCAGAAGTAAGGGATCAAACCCTGTGGTGACTTATATTTCGAATTCAATCGCGTGTATCGAATCAACGTATGAATGAAAATGAGGGGTGTTTTATTAACTGGTGAAATGTCGATAATCTTAATGTAGAATTAAAGTTTTTTTCACGTAAAAGTTTTTGAATGATTCTTTTTCATATAAATTGAAAAAATACTTCTCTGCTTATAACGAGCGCATTTAATTAGTATCGGAATTCCAAGAAGTTTCCCAACATACAAAGCTATTAAATTTTGAATACTTT
The DNA here is from genome assembly GCF_032062105.1 of Saccostrea cuccullata. Classification (NCBI taxonomy): domain Eukaryota; kingdom Metazoa; phylum Mollusca; class Bivalvia; order Ostreida; family Ostreidae; genus Saccostrea; species Saccostrea cuccullata. The sequence goes on along the minus strand of NW_026924059.1, from coordinate 4,953 downwards.
TTCTATGAAATAAGATAAATGTACGCAAATGTCCTTTTGGATTTTATTTATGATTATAAGGAATTAACATGTAACATGTGCATACATTAAGTACATGCACATACAGGGGTGTACGCCTACATACATGTACATGTACCCCCTTATTTGATGCACATAAAGGGAAACTCCCTCCCTACGACATCAAACCGCGATTTGTAATTCATTAATGGCAAAAAGTTGTTTTTTTTCTGATTGAAAAAATAAAAAAACATACACACTGTTTTGCCTAGGAGAGAGAGAGAGAGAGAGAGAGAGAGAGAGAGAGATGTGAACGTTCTAGGTAAATCCCTCCGTTGTACATATACAATGTACGTACATGTACATTGTATATGATAAATTCATCTTGTTATTTGTTTAATAGTATTTTTCCCACGAATGCGAAACATATCTTATAAAACTTATACTTTTTTCAATTTGTTTTACATTTTCTTTGTTGTTTTTTTTTAACTTGTGATACTTTCATACTGACTGTGACGTTAGTACGTTATTTTCATTTTACAGAAATATCAAGTTTATTGAATGGATGAATAACAGCATTTAACTGATAAAATAAAAGTTGCGATACTTTTTTTTCTGTTACATGTACATGTGTTTCAAATTACATAGATAAAAGAAGAAGATTATAAAATACCACAACTACATTTTATTGCATTATTGGCGTTGTTTCTGACGCTCAATGATCTCTTCAGAAAAACCCCTGTCACACCAGGGCTGCGTCCTCACGGCGACTGCACGGCGTCCTCAAAAAATGCAAAACGCCGAGGTGATCGCAGTGGAGTCTCCTACAGCGCCGTGACAACGCGGCGAGATCTCCACTGAACGCCCTAGGGTCGCGTAGGGTCTCCTAGAACGCCAGGGGACAGCGATCACTTTGGGCATGCACAAAGTACGCGCCGTGTGATCGCGGTCTGATAAGAACGCCGTAGAAACGTAGTATGATCGCCGTAGCAGCGCGGTGAGATCTCCAACAACGTAGTGGAAGCTCCGTACGAGCGCCGTGAAGACGCACATGATCGCGGCACGAACGCAGTGATAGTAGACTGCGCTTCCACGGAGACCTCACGGAGATGTCGCGGAGTCCTTGGAGATGTCACTGCGTTTCTATTGCGTTTTTACGGCGCTTCTAATGAGATTTACCGTCTTGTGATTTTTTGGACTGCGATTAAACGGCGACAACACGGAGTCGTCACTGCGATCATTGCGCCCCCATGGCGTTTCTACAGCGTCCGTTGGCGATCACAATGCGCTTTCACGGCGTTGTTAGGGCGTTGTCAGCCAGCTCACAAAACAAGAGCCGTGGGATCATATTTGTTCAGCAATTATTCCAACGTATTTGTTGCACTAGGAGCATTTGAGTGAAAACAAAAATGGAAGAGAAAATTACCTCAGAACTTGTTCTGTTGTTTCACTTAAATTTTGTAGAAAACTTTTCAGTGTGTTTATCTTTTTTTTACATTCATAATAAAATCAAAGAAAATCTAACAACACATCTGAACCGATAAAATTTTAAAAAGGGAGTTTAATCATAAAACAATTTATAATTAAGTACTAAATTATGTAAATAGAACATTTTTTAATTAATAAGAATATTTCTTGGCATGATTAGAAGTTTTTTCATCGTGTAACTTGAATCTTTAAACAAAAATGTTTTACATTCCTTAAGAATTTATATCAATGAGTATAGAACGCATTGTGAACGTATTGTGAACGCAGCCAGCGCAGTGAGAACGCCGTGAACACGAGGTGAAAACTCCTAACGCGCCGTGAAAACTCCGCGGAAGCGCAGTCAATCGCCGAGAGATCTCCGTGGGAACGCAGTAGAACGCCGTGAGATCGCCGTAGGATCGCGTCCGTCGCCGTAGGGACGCCGTGACATCTCCATATTATGAAAATTTTACAGAAATTTGTGCAGTTTTCCTGCGATTCCACGGCGATTTTAAAAATTTAACAACGCCGTAATGACTCCGTGTGAACGCAGCTTGGTGTGACAGGGCCTTTAGCAACGATAAATGGATATATTGAAATGGTCGGAGTAATCTTTGCGAAAAATTGATACACGCGGCCTCGGTCAGGTAAGGTCACCCCGTGGGCCAGGTCTCGGGTCCTTATTTCACCATGTTGACCTCAAAGGGATAATTAATTGTATAATATACAATGCCATATTCACCAAGTTCAACCCAAAAAGACATGAAGAAAGGACATCTGAATTACATGTATATTTATCAGGATGAATATGCAGGCATATTTACAACAACTTCTAAGGTCCATAACGGCTTATAGTATATAAACATAGGAACATAGATGAAATGGTTTTCAGATCAAAACTCAAACTAAATAAAATGCAGTAAAATTGAATGATGTGTTCACTAGGTGGGCCCCTCATCTGCTCCTGAGGCGTGTCTTACCATGTATTACGTACATGTACCTTAAATTCAACAGACAGATTCGTTTCCATGTTTGTTGTTTAACGTCCCTTTTGAAAATGTATTCACTGACATGGAAACCAAAAGACAACTCCGAAACACTCTTAATTAGACATGGCAAATTTTATTATCGTATTTTTTCAAGAGTGAAGAATTCTAATTAACTAAAGGCATAAGACTGAGACGTTGCCGTTGTTTTATGAAGAACTAATTCTTTATAGTCACATCATTCTGGGCGCCATTTTGTTTCCAACAAATGCTTGAAAATCACAGTAGAACAATGTATGTCGGTCGTTCTGATGAAAACTGATTTTGATGAAATTATACCTTTAAAAGTTGGTTAACAATAAAAAAAATATTTGAATCATCTTACTTCAAAAAAATCTTTACAGTCGGCGCGATTTAATTGGGTTGGTCGCGTTAGGGGAAACAAAGGTATTTTTTTTTATTTTGGCCTTACCCTAACAAAAAAATACTAAAGTTAACTATAGTTAACTATAGTTTACTATAGTTAACCATAGTAAATCAAAGTGTCAAAGTTTTCGCCAAAGTTTTTCAAAGTGTCAAAGTTTTCGTCAAAGTTTTTCAAAGTGTCAAAGTTTTCGCCAAAGTTTTTCAGTCAAAGTTTTCGCCAAAGTTTTCCAAAGTGTCAAAGTTTTCGCTAAAGTTTTTTAAAGTGTCAAAGTTTTCGCTAAAGTTTTTCAAAGTGTCAAAGTTTTTGCTTAAGTTTTTCAAAGTGTCAAAGTTTTTGCTAAAGTTTTTCAAAGTGTCAAAGTTTTCGATAAAGTTTTCCAAAGTTTCAAAGTTTTTTCGATAAAGTTTTTCAAAGTGTCAAAGTCTTCTATAAAGTTTTCGAAGTGTTAAAGTATCCAAGTTTTCGATAAAGTTTTTTTAAGTTTCAAAGTTTTCGATAAAGTTTTTTGAAGTATCCAAGTTTTCAATAAAGTTTTTCAAAGTGTCAAAGTTTTCGTTAAAGTTTTTCAAAGTGTCAAAGTTTTCGATAAAGTTTTTCAAAGTTTCAAAGTTTTGTATAAAGTTTTTCAAAGTGTCAAAGTCTTCGATAAAGTTTTTCGAAGTGTTAAAGTATCCAAGTTTTCGATAAAGTTTTTTCAAGTATCCAATTTTTCGATAGAGTTTTTTAAAGTGTCAAAGTTTTCGATAAAGTTTTTCAAAGTGTCAAAGTTTTCGATAAAGTTTTTCAAATGTCAAAGTTTTCGATAAAGTTTTTCAAAGTGTCAAAGTTTTTGCTTAAGTTTTTCAAAGTGTCAAAGTTTTCGTCAAAGTTTTTCAAAGTGTCGAAGTTTTCGCCAAAATTTTTCAAAGTGTCAAAGTTTTCGCCAAAGTTTTTCAAAGTGTCAAAGTTTTCGCCAAAGTTTTTCAAAGTGTCAACGTTTTCGTCAAAGTTTTTCAAAGTGTCAAAGTTATAACTATAGTTAACTTTAGTAAACTATAGTTAACTATAGTATTTTTTTGTTAGCCTTTCTTTTATCAAGATTATCCCGAACTTTTTCGTAGTCCTCTGGCTTTTCCCTTAATTTCTATGACACTCGGAACTCGAGAGTTACCCGCTAGGTGTCGACGCTGAATACTCGGATTATTGGGGCAATTAAATACCACGATGAAAGACAGAAATATCTACCAAAACAAGATATCATGACACAGTTTGTTTACAAGTAGTAGGTTTATGATAATTTATTCCCGATATTCAAGAGGGGTCCGATGTAGACAAATCGAAGTGACTTAACTTCTCTATTTTGTAATACCAGGGGTATGACTTTTTAGTAAATCGTTAAATCTATGTTATTTTTTTGGATTTTTCATATGGAATACATTGTAAATAAATACATGAAACATAATTCATGAGAAAAAAAAATAAAAAATTATTTTGAACAGGGGTGTATATTTGGGGGGTTGGGTGGGGGGGGGGGGGGGGGAGGTGGGGGTGTTCCTGTCCACAAGTACCTGTGTAAAGAACTGAAGCTTACCAGTATTGAAATTTGACCATGGAACTAATGCTAGTATCATCGATTCTAGTTGCGAGTCAGGTAATTCCCAATATAAAAAATGAAATAAACTTCCCCAGAGTTAATTCAGGGACGATTTTGCATCAAAAATATCAAAGTTATCATTAATTGAGGTGGGGGGGGGGGGGGATAAATCAATACTTTTGATTAAACTCGGAAAATCAATGTTACTTTTATTTATTGCCGAGAATTTGAATTTTTATTACTGAAAATTAACCTGCGTAACGATTAACTTCCTTAACGATATTTCAACCGATGTTTTAATGGAATAATACTGTTAATTTTTTTAGACGGGGTAGACTCCAAACCCCCCCCCCCCCCCCCCCCCGCCCATCCTTCCTGGATCTGCACCAGAAATTCATGGATCTGTGCCTGCCAGGGCCAGGAAAGTTTAAAGTTTAAACCCATGGAAGCAAGGATTAAAAATTTTACTTCTTACAACGATATCAAGTCTATTTATAATATTT
>NW_026924058.1:0-23220 GCF_032062105.1 Saccostrea cuccullata | reverse complement strand
GGAAGGTTTCATTCATAAGTGTTGAATGACGTTTTCTGTGATAGGATTGTCACGACAGCCGTCGTGCTCTGTTCAGTCAGACACAACAAGATTAATATTTTTTTAATCTATAAATAAAATAAATAAAAACAATATTTACAACATATTTTTACAGCTATTATTTACAATAAATAGAACTTAAAGTCTTTTATAGTTAATATCGTTGGCTCAGAACCACGTCCACGCAGACACGCCCCGTTTCACGACGGACTCCCGCCAACTGGCTCCCAGTGGGTATCCCGGTCTGGTTAAGGCCGTCACCAACACACACATGCGCAGCACAGTTAAGGTTACAAATGGAAAATAGCAATCGCGATTATTTAAGATAAAAAATACATACTTTATTAGGATGGGCGATTTTTTTTAGGAATTAACTGATATCAAAAAAATGAAATGTGTTTTAAATCTACATGTTGGGGACATTTAGATTTTTTATATAGACTTGTCATGTGTGTCGACGTCACATGACTTTGGCAATTATACTCACAGTTTAGAGGTCATCTATAAATTTCAATATTGCAAGGGCATAACCAAGTTTAAAATCTTAGTTTAATTTATAATACTTTTCAACACTATATAGTTTGTGAAAAGTGCTGCGAACCTATATAGATTCCCTTTTTTAATTGGTAAATTTTAATTTGTTGGACGGCAGGTTGAATATTTTGGTGGTCAACTACATTGAATATAGCTATAATTAATTTATTTGCAAGCTTTCAAGAGGTTCGCAGCACTTTTCAATATATCTTAATGCTTCTTGAGTTTTGTGTAAAATTTTGACAAGATACATTGAGGGTATGCCCTTGCAATAAATCGATTTATTAGGGACCTTCCATTACTTTTTCAATGAATCTGCATACAAACACACGACAGTATCGCTTGTTTGGGGAATGCACGCACAGTTTATAAATAAAATACTAAACTAGACATCGCATCCAAGTTAACGGCTTTTTATTTTACTGCAAATAATATTTTATTTGAGAACAAAAGACATTTTTAATTGTACAAAATGTGTCATTTTTGCGAGATGACGTCACATTGACAAGTGCATTGCGATCGATGCATCGTTTATATACTGTTGTGTGGGATTTAACAAACGACAAAACTGCATGTAATAGTAAGTTTGTATGTAGTATACAGCTATCCAGCTGTTTGAAATAGCAAATAATTTCATTTTGTGGTATTTTTAAGATCTTATATTATGTGTGCCGTCATAGTAAACATTTCCCGTACAAATTAGGCCCGCCTCCTTACTGCAACCTTAACTGCGCTGCGTGGCTAGATTATAATTGGATTACATCAGGAACCTTTAAATTTCATAACATTTTTAAGTCACAGATTACGTACACAAAAAGAAAAACTCAAGTCCCCATTGACTATAATTGCACTAATGGCACACCATACAAACAGTTCCGGTAATTTTAACCGAACACTATTATATCAAGGAAAACGTTAAGATTAATACATAACATCTTAACAAAAGTGGTTTTTACAATTAAATCTACAACGCCGACTTTAAAAACGGCAAAACAAAATAGCCTACGTGCGTACATAACATCGTACATTGCACCAGAAATTGAACAATAAATGCATGAGTAACTTTACCCAGCAAAACCTGTATACGTAAATTAGTAACAAAAACAATCTACTTATCTTGGACTGTGCGTCAGGCATGTTTAATCTATGAAAACGTGGACCCCGGCTACTTGGTCAGCTATGTAGCGATTAAAATACCTCCTAATGCAATAGGTCTTAAGTTACCAATGCCTGCAAAACTTAACTTGAGGTTGAATAAGGTAACAATATAAAGAGGTCCAGTAAAGGATAAATAAAATAAAAAACATAAACATAATGTAAATACAATTAAAATTTAATATTGATTGTGACTTTTGCTTTGGTAAGATATACTAGTGGTTGATGATTTGTTTCTAGTAGGAAATCCTTACCATAAAAATACCTGCGGAACTTTTGAATTGCCCAGATTATCGCATAGCACTCTTTTTCGATTGTTGAGTAATTTACCTGACATTTGGAAAGTTTCTTGCTAGCATATGCGACAGGTTTTTTCACACCATCTTCGTACTGCATCAAAACTGCCCTAACACCACGATCTGACGCATCAGTCTGTAAAACAAAGCTTTCATTCAAATTAGGTAATTTGAGAACTGGTGTTACCGTTAAAGCTGTCTTGAGAGTGATAAACGAATTTTTCCAGCTGTTCTCTCCAAATCACCTTGTTTGGCTGGCCTTTCTTGGTAAGATCTGTTAGAGGCGAAGCAAAAGCTGAAAAATTCGGAATCAATTTGCAATAAAATCCTACCAGACCTAAAAATGATCGCACTTGCTTCTTTGTTCAAGGTTGGGTAAAGTTGCGAATGGCGGAAACTTTGTCAGGAAGAGGTCTAAGTTCTTCATCTCCTGCCATATGTCTGAGGCACTCAAGACTCCGGTAACCAATAAAACACTTACTTGGTTTCACAGTCAAATTGGCCGCACGAAGTCTTTGCAGAAGTTCCCGAATCACATTGATGTGTTCCTGAAATGTTCGACTGTACACAATCACATCGTCTATAATGTTGTCAACACACTGCAGACCATCTAAGAGCTTTCGCATCAGGCGACTGAAACTTGCGGAAGCGTTTATCAAGATAAAGGATATCACCCTGAATTGAAACAGACCAAGTGGCGTCTGGAAAGCGGTGATCTCCTTGCTGCGTCACCCAATGGTAGCTGCCATTATCCCTTAGATAGATCAAATTTTGACACATATTTACATCCAGATTATTGCACATAAATATAATCAGCATTTCGAATGGTTTCTGCATCGAAAACAGTTACTTTATTAAGTGCAAGAAAATCGATACAAAACCTGTTCGAACCGTCCTTCTTTTTCACGATGACTATCGGGGAACTGTATGGACTCGTCGAAGGCTCGATCACATCGGCTTCCACCATCTTCCTTACCTCGTCACAAACAACGTCTTTTGAAGTAAACGGCAGAGGATAAGGCTTGGTGCAAATAGGCTGATCATAAGTCAACTTGATATGATGAACTTCGAAATTCCTCAACCAGGTACATCTGATAAAACATCTGAAAAATCGTCTAGTAATTCCTAGATATCTGCTTTTTCATGTTCAGTTAGTTCATCACTTACTTTCACATCTGCCGGTCCCTCTTTTTTCCTATCTCCTGGAGAATCACACAACAGCTCATCATCACTCTCTCCATGATCATCTACATCAAGTACTGTGGCGCCTACAACACCTAGAACACCTGTCTCATCATTACTCTCGTTTTCTCTGTCAATGTACAACTTCAACATATTTGCATGAAATGTTTTGATTTTTCCATTCACGTTAATTCTGTAATCAATTTTTCCTAGTCTCTCTATAATTTCATATGGACTTTTCCATTGCATTTGTAATTTGTTACTGGCAGTTGGTAAAAGAATAAGAACTTTCTCACCTTTTGACATTTGTCTGTATTTTGCTCCCTTGTTGTGATACTTCCGGTATTTTTCTGACGACTTCTGTAGATTCTCTCTCGCCATTCTGCACGTAGCTTCTAGTCGTTCCTTCAAATCAATAACATACTGCACATCCGCACATAACCGTCGGAGTATCTTGTACCGTTGAACTGCTCAACCAGTCCATTGCACATGGGGTGGTACGGCGTCGTTGTTAACTGTCGTATAGAAATTACACGACTGACCTCTGTCAACAGCTCGGATGTAAATTGTGACCCCATATCCTGAGCATTTCCTTTGGTACTCCTACTCTACAAAATGCATCTACCAGAGCCTCAGCGACTCGTTCAGTGTCAAATCCTTTTAAAGCAATTGCCTCTGGGTAACGGGTATCAAAGTTAACAATAGTCAAAATGTAACGATTACCCTTACTGGTTGCTGGCTTGATAGGTCCTACCAAGTCGACAACTACACCTCTGAACGGTACCTCAATGATAGGCATATCTCCGAGTGGAACCTTTGTAGTCCTACCTTTCGGAGTAGTCCATTGACTGATGTCGCATGATCTGCAGAATCGACGCACGTACGTCCGCTTGAACTCACGGCCAATAAAATTCTGCAAGGACTTTGCTGGCTGTCCTGGAAATACCTACGTGACCTGTCATAATAGACTCATGAGCAAGCGAAAGAACTTTAGTCCTATATTTCTTTGGTACAACTAGCTGTGTAAAACGTTTACCATTCTGATGTTTATCTGACTGGTAGACACGATAAATGATACCTTTCTTACTAACGAATGATACCTTGGAGTCGTCGTCTTGTCATACAAAAGAGCGTATCTTGACTAACGTCTCGTGTTTCTCCTGTGCTGCCTTGATGTCGTCAGGACATATATCAGCGTTGATAATATCTGGAACAGGAAGAGATTTAGTCTTCTTACCTTCCTTTTGAGCTTGTTGCCTTGTCACTACTGCATACGCTTTATAAGGTGTCCAGTTTTTATCCGGATTCTTTGGATCTCTTGCGTTGGGGATACATGTATCTCCGATGATCAAGGAATACAACGGATTTTTAAACACCAAGCGCCTATTTCACCCACAAATTATGGAGTGTCTATTTTCTCTCGTGCAACATGTGCTTGAATTCTAGATCCATCCACCAGAACACAAATTCGATGATTTCCTGTAAGCTGAACATCATCTTTCAAATCCCTACGAATTACAACACCGTTACAACCAGTGTCTCTAAGCAATGTCACAAAATGTCCATTTAACTTGCCCTTACAGGTAGGCATATCTTGAAGAGATGCACTAACATTACACGATGAAGTGTTTACAAGGTCCATCGAATTTGACGCCATTGAAATGTAGATGTGTTTGTAAAGGAAAAAAAAGTTCCACACTTGCCTTGTAATTCTGAGTTCTTTGCCATAGATTCCTTCTTTGTACGATCAACGACTTTATTCACCGCGTTCCGGTTCTTCTGAGTCTGGCGGCACTGAGACGCTATGTGGCCCAGTCTGTCACACTTGAAGCAACGAACTTCTTTCCTCATTGGAGTTTTCATGGGTTGAAACTTCAATCCTGCCTTCTGATCTCGCTGTTCCTGTTCTCTCGATGCCTGACTTTTTCTTGGAAAGTTCTCTTTCTTGCTGAAAATGAACTTATGTCTGAATGTTAATATGCCTTGCCTCTCTAAACTGATCTGGTAAATTACACATTTCTCTGATGTTTTTCGGTATGTGTTCTTTCAAAAACAATGTCAATTCTTTGTTACACATAAACAAAACCTGATCCCTGAGCATCATATCGTAGAGGCCATCAAAAGTCTTGTTAACTCGACTAAGTTCAATCCACCTATCGAGATAACTTCCGAGACGAACAACAAACTCTGAAAAAGTTTCCCCTACCTCAGATCTGCTCTTACGGAACATTTGACGGAATCCATCCTCCGTCTTTTCAAACCTTTTTAGTAACGCCGTCTTCAAAGCATTATAGTAAACGCTTTCTCCTGCGGCAACAGTGCATACAAATCCGGTGAACGACCTCTGAGTTGTGCGCTCAAGTTAACAGCCCAACTGTCAAACTTCTATTTCTGTGTTGCAGCGTACCTTTCAAAACGTCTCAAATAAGAATCAATATCATCCTTAACTTCATCGAACACAGGCATTTTTGGAAACTTTGCATTGCTAGAATTTTCTGATTTCGTTTCTGACTCCTTTACAGCTAACTTTTGCTCTAATGTTTGAATATTTGGATGAATTTACTCTCATTCTCTTCCATACCTTTCTTTTCCTGTAGTTTGAGTTTCTCAATTTCAAGTGCTTCTTTAATGAGATGATACTCCCTATCTTGCTTCTCTTTCTCCCTTTCCGCTGCTCGTAGCTCAAGCTGATGTGCCTATTGTTGCTGTATAAACTGCTGCAAGTCCGCACCAGTCAAAATTAGACTCTGACCATATTCTGCAAGTTCTTTCAATGTCGACATTGTAATAGAACTAAACACTAACTGACTAAATATGAAAAATGTTACTACAACCCAGTTAAACAACATTGACTTTCATAACAAAAATGAAATGTGAAAAATCTTTCTCAAAAATGTGTATACTAGCTAGTATCTCAACAGTTAAATTAAGTATGCAAACTCAGTTCATACATGTACTAAGCAACGCAACTCAACGCAATGCAACACAACGGTAACCTAGCTTTCTCCATTTGGGGCTCCTTTCATAAACTAAGTACTGACATCCTGTGACTGTCAAAAATCTACAAACTCTTTGACTGCAAAATACAAGAAAAATGATTAAACAAAAATAGCATAATTGTAATATACAAAAATACTCCTGACTGAACAGAGTAATCCAACTTCTGACATCAAATTGTCAGGACAGCCGTCGTGATCTATTCAGTCAGTTATAACAAGATTTTTTCTATTTAGTACAATTTTTTTATCTATAAATAAAATCAATAAAAACAATATTCACAACATATTTTTACAGCTATTATTTACAATAAATAGAACTTAAAGTCTCATATAATCCTCAATATCGTTGGCTCAGAACCACGTCCACGCAGACACGCCCCGTTTCACGACGGACTCCCGCCAACTGGCTCCCAGTGGGTATCCCGGTCTGGTTAAGGTCGTCACCAACACACACATAGCTAGATTATAATTGTTTTGAATTAGGAACCTTTAAATTAAATAACATTTTTAGGTCACAGATTACGTAAACAAAAAGAAAAACTCAAGTCACTATTGACTATTATTGCACTAATGGCACACCATACAAACCAAAATCCCCCCACCAGAGAAAGGGTGGGGCCACAAAGGTCTAAGTTTTACTTAGAAAAACAAAGGAAAATAAAATAAAGGAAAAATCCCAAGAACAGAAAAGCTGTGTTAAGTCATATTGACATGTAAGCATTCTCATGTATTGAAGTTTTTTTTTAATTTGATCAAATCATGGCCTTTTAGGGAACGTAGGGAAGGTCTAGATTTGCATTTGACAAAGATTAAACTTCACTATAAGTTAATTAAAACAGGGGTATAAGTGTTTCTCAAACAAATGTTGAATTTGTACATGATTTAAGTTGTTAAAGGAGAATTTTATTAAGAATTCGACATTGTATAGATTTGAGGTTAAAAATGAAAATGGACCAATTCTTATTGTCCTTGAAAAGCCATACACTTGCATTTTTGATTGATTTGATTGCAATATGTTTTCGGCCTAAGTCGTGCAATTTTTGTCGTGCAATGTGCGTCGTGTGTTAATGTTTGAACATTTTCAACTTCTTTCCTGCAATCAAATTTAAAGGGGAACAGAAATTCAAATTTCATGGTCCCTGTCTCCTGGGGTATAAGGGGTGGGGCCAAAAAAACTGAAACTAATGCAATATTTGAAAATCTACAGTACTTATTTACTCAAGGACATTAAGCAGGCAAACTGTTTATATGATTGTAATCAGCATTGAGTCTTATCCGAAAATTTTGAAATTCATGACCCCCTGCTCAGGGGTTCTTAAGTGCTAGGGCCTTAATTATATTTATTATATAGTGAAAATGCATTATTTATTTAAAAGTCTTCTTATCTCCTCCTGGACATAAAATAATCTGTACATAGTTATTTACCTTTATCATATGTGCATTATACATGTATTAAAGAGATGTTTGAAAATATCCCATTTGAGTTGTTTTATGTTTGAAATGAATGTCGATAGATTACTTAAGAGCATGTGAGAAACATGAGCGAGAGACGCAAGGCAGTTTGTAATTATGGAAAAGGAAAACAGAGAATCGAGAGAAATGGGACCAACTTCAAAAGATTCATTGACCTTTGACCTTAAAATTTAGGTCAAGGTCAAAGGTCAAGGTTATTCAAATCATGAAGAATTAAACTTTTTTATAACTCTTTTGTTCTTCACCAAATTCTACACATATATTTGCATCTTTAGTTTGTACTGTTAAAACCAGTTCAGAGATTTCATGCCTGTCCCGTAAGAAAAGTTAGTGCCCCTTTCAAAGCAAACCTTTAGTATCGCTACTCCTCTGAAACCGTATACCCTAGAAGTACAAAACCTTCCGCAATGTTTGCGACTAATTTTGTACACTTTTCATTCTGTTAGAGCGAAAGAATAAGTAAACCATTTAAAGTAGTTAGTGCCCCTGACAGTTTCAGATGTTCATCAAGAACTAAAAACTTTAAGGACAAGTCGTAAAGACATGGTCCTAACTGCATGAGATCTTTAGAACTTTGACCTTAAGGATAAGGTCAAGGTCAAAGTCATTAGGAAAATGTTAAAAATGCTTATGTATGCTTTCTTTAAAAAAATTACCTTGACCTTTGACCTTCACATATGACCTTGACCTTTGACCTTGACCCAAAATATAAATGATATGTTCATTATCTTTACTTAGATTCAGCTTCAAGTGTTGAAATCAAGTTTATAAGGTTTTTTAATTACCTTGACCTTTGACCTTGCTGAATGACCTTGACCTTTGACCCCATCATCTTAAAGGTCACAATCAAGCTTAAGTATGTGGAGATATTTACAACTCCCACTTTAAGAAATGCTTACTAAATACCCCCCCCCCTCATCCCTAAAAAAATAAATAGCAACTACCAGACTTGGTTTGGATACTGGATCTGACCTGCTTTCTCCAAATGAATGACCAATTAATGTTTTTGGAGCAGCAGAGCTGCCAACCCTTACGATTTTGGCGTAAGTCTTACCAAATAAGTGTCCAAAATACGCCTTACAATTTCTTGCTATATGCTTCCGATTTCGGGTTTTTCTCAATCAGAGTTTAAAATATTTAAATTTTCATAACTAGCCGTCCACAATTTCTAGTACTATTATAATTAAATACTCATAATTCTTACAACGCTTGCTTGCATCGTCGTTTCGGTTTTAGATTACTGATCACATGCATGACAATATCTGAAAGTAAACAAAATAGAAATGGACCTTTAATTGCTCCGATTGCATGTCCATTTTAACATTTTCAAAACATCTTCAACGGCATGAGGCTGAGGCTCTTCCCGGACCATGCCTTACTATTTTTCATTTCAGAATGTTGGCAGCTCTGGAGCAGGTCCATTCCCAAGTAACTATCAGTCCTAACTGGACCAAACTTGCATGAATGGTGCATTTAGGGATGGACACTATCAAACTTGCATCGGATGCTGGATCTGACCTAATTTTTCCAGATGAGTGACCAGGTTGACGTTTTTCGAGCAAGTTCATTCCGAAGTAACTATTAGCCCTAACCAGACCAAACTAGCATGGATGAATGCATCTAGGGATAGACACTAGCAGATTTGCATCGGTTGCTGGATCTGAACTACATTTTCCAGATGAGCGACCAGGTTAATGTTTATGGAGGTCCATTCCAAAGTAACTATAAGCCCTACCCGGAGTTGCATGGATGATGCATCTATAGATGGGCACTACCAGACTTGCTTCAGATGCAGGATCTGACCTACTTTTAACAGATGAGTGACCAGGTTAAAGTTTTTTGAGCAGGTCCACTCTTAATTAACTATAAGCTCTATCAGGACCAAACTTTCATGGATGATGCATCTAGGGATAGACACTATCAAACTTTCTTCAGATGCTGGATCTGTCCTACATTTTCCACATGAGTGACTAGGTTAATCACAATAAACTATAAGCCCTACCTGAACCAAACTTGCATGGATGATGCATCTCCGGATTGACAATCGAAACTTGCTTCAGAGGCTGGATCTGACCTACATTTTCCAAACGAGTGAGCAGGTTATAGTTTTTGGAACAGATTTATTCCCAATGAACTTAAAGACCTTTTTAAACTCAACTTGCTTTCATATTGTTGTCAGGATAAATACTAACTGTAAAGGAAATATAGAGATTTTCACTTCTTAAACTGTTAACATTCATCGAGGTGAGCTTTGTAATCTTTGATTACCTTTTTTTTTGAAAATCTTCTTCTCTTCTCCTCAATATTGTTATGGATGAATTACCCGAAATGCCAGCAAAGATCAATAACAAAATTTAAACTTAACAATGATTTATTTACAGTAATATATAATAAGTATATGAAACATAAAGTACAAACTTAGCAAGAATCTAAAAATACATACACATGTACATCAGAGTGTCCGTTGCTGCACACAATGTCCCATTGAAAATATATCCCAGTTATATCTCAATAGTGCTTATACGACAAAAGTATCTCTATGCATCGAATTGACAGGGTATTTATACAGTATTATAAAATAGAATATTCTAGAAATTGTTAAAACATGATAGTACTGGAACAATCTGGACATACACAAAATTTAAGAATGTTCTAGATAAAATGACCGAACATGTTGACCACTCTGGAACGTTCAAGAAACTAAATGTTACTAATTATATACAAGATCTGAAACAATACAAATACAACAAATCTCACAACACCTCCCCCTTAAAAAGTTTGAATGTCAATGAAAACTTGTATTATTAAAATAAAAGTTATGTACATTAATACAAAATCTAGTGTGTTTACGATACTCTTGACAAGGCGTCTACAATAACATTGTCTTTGCCTTTGATATGCTTAATTGTTATGTTGTATTCTTGTAACAACAAACTCCATATTAGTGGTCTTTGATTCTTGTTTGACAATTTATGCAAAAATGTCAGGGGTGTGATTAGTATATACAAGAATTGGATGCAAAGTAACATTCAGATAAACATCAAAATGCTGTAAGGCTTACAATAAAACAAGGCATTCCTTTTCAATGGTGGAGTACTTTTGTTGACATTTTGTAAGTTTTTTTTGAAAAATAAGAAACAACTCTATCTACATTATCACTATGTTCTTGAAACAAAGCTGCCCCGATTCCAACATCACTAGCATCAACAGTAAGCTTAAATTGCTTAGAAAAATCTGGAGTTGACAGAACTGGGTTGCTCATAAGGACAGTTGATTTGATGAAAGGATTTTTCACAGTCCTTTGTCCATTCAAAGTTAACCCTCTTCTGCAAAAGATTTGTAAGTGGACTAACAACTGAGAAAAAATTTGGACAAAATTTTATGTAAAACCCAGCCATGCCCAAAAACCTCATTAATTCTTTCTTGTTTGTAGGAATCGGGAACTTTGCAATAGCTTCCACCTTAGCCATAATGGGTGTAACATAACCTTGACCTACTTTATGACCTAAATACTCTACATAAGCATGACAAAATTCGCTCTTCTCAAGATTAACAGTTAAGTTTGCTTTAGCTAAAATGTCAAATAAAGCACGCATGATTCGGAGATGTTCGTTCCATGTGTCGCTGTATATGACGACATCATCAATGTAGGCCTCGCATCCCTCAAGGTCTTGAAGAAGGGAGTGAATAATCCTTTGGAATGTAGCCGGTGCGTTTTTTATGCCAAAAGGCATTACTTTATACTGGTAAAGTCCATCTGGTGTAGCAAAAGCAGATATTTCTTTTGCTCTTTCTGTTAACGGTACTTGCCAGTAGCCTTTCAACAGGTCAAATTTACTGACAAATTTCGCGTTTCCAATGTTGTCAATACAGTCATCGATTCTAGGTATTGGATATGAATCAGTTTTGGTGACAGAATTCTCCTTTCTAAAGTCTGTACATAATCGGTACGAATCGTCCTGTTTTGGTACAAGAATACACGGTGAGCTCCAATCACTTTTACTAGGTTCAACAATGTCATTGTCCAACATGTACTGCACTTCCCTTCTTAGGTACTGCAATTTTATTGGGTTCAGACGGTACGGATGTTGTTTGATAGGCAGAGCGTCGCCAACTATAACATCATGACAAGCTGCATTAGTTTTCTTTGGAACATCCGAGAAGATTTGATGATACTCATTCATCAAGTTTTTAACTTGTTCTTTTTGGTGAATGTTCAAATGTCCAAGTTTGCCATCAAAATCAGCCAAAATTTCTGAGTTTTTCAAGCGGACACTCTGATTACAATCTTTCTCATTCATTTCTACACTCGTATCACTTTCAATACAATTTTGAACAGTCTTAGCATTGGCTAAAGTGGAAACTGGTTTTACAGAATTTCGTTCACACCTTTCAAAATACTCTTTTAACATGTTAATGTGACAAACCCGTTATTCTTTACGTCGACCTGGTGTCTTAACTACATAGTTTACATCACTGATCTTGCTTTCAATTTCATAAGGGCCATAAAATCTGGCCTGTAAAAGGATGACCAGGAATAGGTAAAAATACAAGAACCTTATCACCTGGCTTAAACACCCTATTTCTGGCATCTTTGTCATACCACATTTTCATTTTCATCTGAGAACTCTTCAAATTTTCTTGTGCTAACTTACAAGCATTGTAAAGTTTTTCTTTAAAATCAGACACATAATCTAAAAGATTAAGGATATCCGATCCTCAGCCAGGAAGGATAACTCTTTAATTCATAATTTTATTCAGAAAGTCTTAAAATAAAGCTTGAAATTGAAATTTTTTCATTTTTTTTCATTTTATGCCTCCATATATGATTCAATGTTCTTTAAAGTTTTAACAAACGGTATTTAAAAAGTTGACATTTGTATCTCATAAAACTAATTAAAACATTTTAAAAAAGATCAAAGTTCTTTTAATTTAGCCTTAGCTACCAATGTTTATAAGCATGATTTGAAATTAGAAGTGATTTACGGTGTTTTCTTTGAAAGGAAACACTTCATATACTATGCATTCTGAAATCATGGAAGTAAGTAGGAGAAAGTAAAGTAACGAATACGTAAAAAAATCATGCAATTTTCTTTAAAAGCCTGGATACCTATGATTTTTATTCCTAAAATGTATTTCTTGATCAATTATCAATTAGAAAATATGCAGTAGGTAGTTCTAATCACATTTCCTGAAAAATTATTTGAGATTTAGTAATTTTCCCTATATAAAATGATTAAATTTAAAGATGAAGTTTAAAGAAACACCATGGGTAAATACATTTTACTTTGAGAATTTAGAGACATATTTGTGAGCATTTTCAATTACTCAATGCCTGATTTTCAGAACCTGAGGATCGGATAACCTTAAGATCACTAGTCTCAGTCAGCCACTTTCAGAGTTTTCGAAAACCAAATATTTCTATCAGTCATTCGGACTGATGACTTAATGTGTTCTACCAGTCCGAAGCATATTCTATCAGTCCGAATAAATTTTAAAATATACAGTGTATATTTCATGTCAGATGTAATTCAAAGAAAATGGCATTGAATATGTAAAAATTGTTGTGGCTCACCAACACTGATTGTGATACCAGGGTTATGCAACTATAAATAATTCAAAAGCATTGCACCTGCCCACACAGGCTTGTGGCAGCAAAAAAGTCACTAGCCCCAAGTAAATGTTGGGGGAAAGAAACAACTAAAAATGGTTAATTCTTGAAAAAGAAAACTTCTCAAGGTTTCTAGTCTATAAATCTAGAATTCTTTTTAAAATTTAAAGTTTAATTCTCACTTGTAAAATTGAATCATATATAAATAGCAGTTATGATAGAAATTCAAAATAAAAATAAATTTTAAATTATCTTTGCGTTTTCTCAGTGGGCATTGCACTTCATGACCTATATACTGCATTTGTTTACCAATAACAGAGGAATCGAGGAAATTCGGATTAGGAAAAAAACCATCGTTTTTGGAAGTAAATAAGTCAAGTAGAACTGCAAAATGGGTAAGATTATAGATATTTACGAAGAATAGGTGCTTGCTGCATTGAAAATTTTCATTTATAAAGACTTCGCAGTAGATCAGAGTGCATTTAATTAATCAGGACAATTGAGCCCTCACAATCGGTCACACGGACCGGTACTGCAGCGAATTTTAGCGGACATTTCGATTTCCTATCGGTTTTGCCGGTAGGACCGATAGTTTTCGGAAACTCTGCACTTTTCCTTTAACAATTTCAAAGGACCTCTAACTGTATGACCGAACACCAATTCAAAAGGACTGAATCCAAGAGACTCCTGGACTGCTTCTCGTGCAGCAAATAGCACAAGATGAACCCCTTCATCCCAGTCTTTCTCATACTGGTAACAATAGGTCTTCAGCATTGTTTTTAGGGTTTGATGAAAACGTTCTAGCGCCCCTGGGACTCAGGATGATAAGCAGTTGATCTATATTGCCTTATACCCAACTCATGCATGACTTGCTGGAACAACCCCGACATAAAATTTGAGCCTTGATCCGACTGAATTGCCTTCGGTGCTCCTACAAAACTGAAAAACTTGGTTAGGGCCTTAACTATGCTCTTTGCCTTTATATTCCTAAGAGGTATGGCTTCAGGAAATCGAGTGGATGTACACATAATGGTAAGTAAATACTGGTTTACCTACCATCTGACAGACATGGCATGACTTGCAAAACTTTGAAACATCCTTTCTTAGCTTAGGCCAATAAAAATGACTCAAAATCCTATTATAAGTCTTATTGATACCTAAATGACCAGCCATCGGTGTATCGTGAGCTAAACTCATGACATCTCGACGATAAGCAGCTGGGACTACTATCTGGTGAATAACACGCCACACTTCATCTAGAGAAGCATCAGGTGGTCGCCATTTTCGCATAAGGATGCCATCTTTCATATAGAAGCATTCTCCAACTTTAGTAGCCTCTTCTGGTGGAAGTGCCCTCTTACTAAGTTGAATGATATCTTGGTCTTTATGTTGTTCAGAGAGTAAACGTTCTCGGCTGAGGATGTCCTTGCCTTGGCTAACTAGTGGATGCAACTCATCATCCTCACCACCACATTTTGGTAACAGTTCTTTCTTCTCTTGCTTCTTGATATTGTGTGGTTCCTTGTTGGTTTGAGTGCCATCAAGGTCACGTAAAAAAGTGTCATTCAAATCAATATCAACAGAGGAATTCGTCTCGTCAAAGGCTTGAGTATGGTCTGCCTCCATTTCTCGTCTTCTGGCCATCGCTCTAGTAACAGCACAGGCTGGATAAATGTCATCATCTTCATCATTATACATGACATCTGGAGTGATCTTCTCACAAACTATAGAATCTGGTACAACTTTTCCACCAGCTAAATCGTTGCCTAGCAACAAAGAAATGCCTGGAACGGGAAGAGTAGGTCGAACACCTACGATAACAGATCCAGTAACTAAATCTGACTTCAAACTAATTCTATGCAGGGGAACATCAATGACACCTTGCTCCACACCCTGTAATAAAACTGTCCCACCAGTAGAAGTCTGCTCAGACAAAGGAAGCACGCCCTCTAACAATAACGTCTGTGCAGCACCAGTATCTCTCAAAATCTGGACAGGTTTTATTTCGCTAGAGTCACCGAGTGAAAGAAATCCCTGAGACATAAAGGGCTTATAATCCTCCATAGAATCAATAGCACTGGACTGTGAACCCTGGTCATCAGGAGTGTCAGAACAAATCGAAACTAAGGCTTCTCTATCACCTCTAACTGCCGCACAAGCATGTGGTTGAGTTTTATCAAAAATCATTTTTTCTCTTAAGTTTAAAGCATTCACTGATCAGATGACCCTTTTTCTTACAATAACTACAAGTAGGAAGCGACCCTATTCCAGACGATCCTTCAACACGTCCTGGACAGGACTTAAAACCAGCTTGTGATGGAGACTGGGAACTTGTGAAAGACTGAGACCCTGAACCACTCTTTTTATATGTGTCTGAATTGGTAGAATTACTGCTAGTCTGAGATCTTGATACAAAATTCGTTTTATGAGACAGAGCGTAAGTATCAGATGACCGAACATGTTGACCACTCTGGAACGTTCAAGAAACTTAATGTTATTATTATATACAAGATGAAACAATACAAATACAACACATCTCACAACACCTCCCCCCTTAAAAAGTTTGAATGTCAATGAAAACTTGTATTATTAAAATAAAAGTTATGTACATTAATACAAAATCTAGTGTGTTTACGATACTCTTGATACTCTTGACAAGGCGTCTACAATAACATGTTGACCACTCTGGAACGTTCAAGAAACTTATTATTTCAGATTCCCTATAAATCAAACAAACAATATGGATGTTATTTTGTTTGTTTAATGTGGCGCTTCTGGCCGCGGTGATCAATTTGCTGGGACTACCACAGGGCTGCCCCACAATCAACAATCAATACAACAAGTGTGACGACCCAAATCGGGCAGATCATGTACTGGGTAGGTCACAAGTGCATGAACGTCACCAATGCAATAATCAAATTCAATTAATCAATTATTAATCAATCAGTCAATCAATCAATTCAAATATCAATCAAGTCAATTACTTGTCAATCAATCAATTATTAATCAATCAATCAATTCAAATATCAATCAAGTCAATAAACAATGGAATGAGCGTACGAATATGTGTTACACTCGTCCAATTGCGTTGAGGTGCGACGGAATACGCCACTTGCAAGGGCCATGACTGCTCGTATCTACTACGAGTAATCATGGAACTGCAACCGCCACCAATGGGGTGCCAAGACGGCGTCAGTACCTCAACGCAAATGGTCACCGTCGACCAGGGCCTGCTCATTCACCAATAAAAATTTACAGAATAAGTGATTACACAAGTTTTACAAAAGGAGCCAAGGACTTGTCCGTATAAAACAACTACTATTTCCTCTAACATTGTTGATACTTACCGACACTGTATTTTTCCATTGGTTACTTGTATAATTTACTTAAAAAGCTGTCACTCCTTATATGGCTTTTAAATCATTAAAGCACCTCTTACCAAGTTTCCTTGCGTGACAAAGTAATATAGAACTTAGAAAAATATAACTTTCTTTGCAAGTGTTGCTTATAGTTGTCTTAAAGGATTTTGTACTGAAACAAACCAAAATTTGACTTCGATGAACAGTGTTGCCATTGTTACTTAAAATAGAAATGTCTGTGAAATTCCTTTAAAATGCTACTCCTTCTACAGTTTTATTCTGATTTCAATGGCTTCTTTTCTCATCCTTTGTTACAAGTACACTACAAACCAGTAGAGCTACAGTCTCGACAGAGACTTCTGGTTTTTAAACATACTAACTAAGTACATAGTTCAAACGAGCAAGAATGACTCTACCAAACTTGGATGTCATGGCCCCAGGGTAAGGGGTTCTGGTGTTAGGGTGGGGCTCTATTGATAATTTAGTGAAATGCATGAATTCTTTGAAAATCTTCTCTGCTACTGGGTTTTAGACTAACTAAACGCATAGTTATGACAAGCAAGAATGCCTCTTCCACAATTATGAATTTTATTACACCTGGTTCGAGGGTTTTGGCGTAAGGGCGGGGCTCTGTTGATTATATAGTGAATATACATTAATTATTTTAAACTTTCCTCTGCTCCTAGAAAACGAAGTACAAAGATATTTTGAATAAAACTGCCTCTCATAAAATTATGAATTTTAATTCTTTAGAAATCTCCTCCTATGCTCCTGGGTATTAAACCAATAAACTATGTGCATAGTTATGATGTGGAAGCTAAAGATGCCTCTTCCAAATTTGTGAATTTCAGGGTCCCTGGGGGCAATGGTGTTAGGACAGGGCTTCAATGAGTGTGCATGAATTCTTTGGAAATCTTTTCCTGTGCTTCTTAGTGTCATTCCATTGATCTAAGTTCATAATTATATATTATGAAGAGAGGTTCCTCTTTCAAAATGATAATTATCAAGGCCCCTTGGTCAGCGGTACATGTAATTTGGGTGGGTTTGGGGCTATATAGACTGAAAATAAATTAATGCTTTGAAATCTGCTCATTAGTATTAATCAATTTTTTATGATGAAATTAAATTGATGATAATTAAATATAACTAAAAAATTTTGAAATATATGGCCCCAGGTTCAGTTTTGCACAAATGGTTATAAAAGGAATGCATTTTCTCTTTGTTATAACTAGAATAAGCACGTTGTATAGTGTAAACTTATGATAAGCAGTAGTGCCGCTTTCAAAATAGTGAATGTCATGGCTTCTGGTGTAAAATACCTACCAAATTTAATTATTTGAAAGTTGTTACATGATGCACAGGTGACCTATAAGACCCTTGGGCCTCTTGTGCTCTTTACAAGTCAATGTTTTCATGTAAACAATGTGGCGCATGAATCTCTTGTCTAAATAAATACCATAAAGTATAATGGAGAGTTAACACATTGAACTTTCTTAAATTAAATGGTATAATTTGACTAATTATAAGATGATATTTATGACCTTTGTCTATTGGAAACAAGAAATACACTGTAAGCTTCCAAAATTCAAAAGGAATATAATGAGGTTAAACATTTTGTTCAACAAATTGGTATGAGTAGGGGTAGGGAGTCATATTTAATGTATCTAGGTGTTTACAGTGCCATGCTTGAAAACATAGCATTCATGTAATATATATCGTTATCTTGTATTCAATATCATTTCAGAGTAGAAAATGATGACAATAGTGAAATCATCATTATTGTATGCTGTGCTTCTGTACTTCTGCTGGTCCTTACTAGTTCATTTTTGCTGTGGAAAAAGAGATGCCCTAAACAACATGGTAAGCTACAATTTCAATACATCTCCAAAACAAATTAACTTTGTGTCTTGTAGAAAATACTCATCAGAACTAGATGGTATTACATGTATAAATCTTTATGAACACTCCAAGCTTAAGTCTTAAAGCATTGACATAATAAAAAAGGAAAGAGAGCCGTTGGAATGTTGATATCTAGAGCATCCTTTTAAACACTTTTATTTGAGTGGTTGTTTGTCCTTGATACTACTTTTAAAAATTGACAACCAGTCTGAAAACCCATTTTAACTCCATTTTCTATTGGATGACTGTGTGTCATTTTCATCGCCAACTAATCACAATATGAAAGCTTTGTACAAAACTTTACCAAACCGGAAGTGATTTGGATCTTAGTCTGAAGCCATGGATTCGCGACATAACCAATTCAAAGACTGCTACATTGTACTGAAACAATTTTTTATTAAAACAAACAACTTCATTGGTAAGAAAATTATCAAATAATTTGGTACTTGTGGCAGTCTGACATCATCTTAAACATTCTAAATCATCCTTAAAGCAATATGAGCTGCATATTTGACATCGGAAAAAAATATTTGAAATTTGTAATTAACTAATTCAATGACAGGAAAATAGAATGTTTATAAACTTCTGTTGTTCATATTTGCTTTGGAAGAACTTTTTATAAGCTTGGATTGAAGCAAAATTGAATTATTGTCGTCCTGTACAATAATGATTTCTCATACAATACCGTATATTGGGTTGTATTTCTTCTGAAATAATTTTAAACTTTTTTTGGCCTTCTTGATCATAAGGGTTAAGATTACATACAGATCAATCAAAATAACACATTTTACAAGCAAAATAAAATTCTCAAAAATGCAGCTCATGTTGCTTTAAGCAGACCACGTACTTGCTCAACGCGACAAAATGCATCTGTGTGATGATGCACTGCCAAATTCAGGATCTGAATCTCTCTGAACACATCTGGGATTTTTATAAAAAAAATGTCATCCCTACACACAATTTTGACGTTTTAGAAAGATCCATGTATTGGATGTTGCAGTAGATAGGCCAACGTCATGTTTAGAGGACCATTGTATCCTTGAGAAAAAAAAATGTCTTGCAGTAATTTGAGCGAGTATTGGCCTTACTCAATATAAATCACTTTATCCGAATTTTCATTTCGAGGATACATCATGTACTGCAAATCACTTTTTATTCGCGAGAACTTTATTTTCGCGTAATTACGCGAGGCAGTGTGCTCGCGAAAATTTAATTCTCGCGTATTATAGTATTCCTTAAGATTATATAGAGCAATAACCACAATTCGCGAAAATTTTGTATCTCTAATCTAGAGTCGATGGCTATCTCGCGAAAATAAGGTGTCGCGAAAATTTAGTGATCTACAGTACTTCAGATACTTTCAGGAAATTTATTCAACATCAAACTTAAATATTCATTATGATAATTAATCATGAATTAAGAAATTATTTATTATGTGCATTTGTTCTTTAAAACTTTTGAAATTGGTTCAGCATGTTCAGTGTGTTGTGTAATTGCATTACTTTAAATCACTTAATTATAGCGACACCTTATTTTCGCGAGATAGTCACTGACTCTTTGCAAAACAAAATTTTCACGAATTGTGGTCATTGCTCTATATAATCTAAAGGAATTCTATTATAAGCGAGAATGAAATTTTCACGAGCACACCGTCTCCCGTAATTACGCGAAAATACAGTTTTCACAAATTCAAATAAAATCTGATTTACAGTAATTCTTTGTTTTCTGGTCTTCAGTATTAAACAGGCAAACTATATACACAATTATGATGAGCAAGAGTGTCTCTTCCAAATTTTAAATTGCAATGTCCTAGGGTCAAAGATTGTGGTGCTAGGGTGGGTCTCTTTTGATTGTATGGTAAAAATGCATAATTTTTTGAAAATCTTCTCTGTTCCTGGGTATTAAACATACTAACTTCATAAGTAGTTATGATGAGCAATGGTCCTTCCTTCAGAATTGTGAAGTTTAAGGCCCCTGTTTTATAGGTACCGTAGAGGTGGAGGGTTGTGGTGTTGGTGCCTTTATATATTATATACTGAAAACATAGTAGTCAGTAAATAGTCATAGAATACAGAGCTAAGCTTAACGAATGTGTGCCTTAAAGTAAGGCAAAATCCTACATTAAGCTAATAGTCTAGAAATGTGCATCCCAAGATCAATCAGCAGGAAAATCTAGATGCAAGCCCGAAAGTCTGCATCTATAGATGTCTCATCCAAGTCTGTTCAACATACATGTAGGGCTTATAGTTACTTGAAAATGAGACCAGCACCAAACACTTTAATCTGCTCGTTCATTCGGAAAATGTACGGTAGGTCAAACCCAGCATTTAAAGGAAACCCGTTAGTATCATTCCTACATTTACCCGCAGGGGGAATAAGGAAGCATACAAAATTTTCTACCTTGGTTAAATCAGTGCTGCATTATGACGTCATAGTAGGCAAGATGACGTCAATTTTAGAAATAAAGTTTTCGTAATATTGGTATTTATCTATGTAATTTAACTCTAGAAAATGATTAGAAACGTGTAAACATTAACAAAAATAAAATGTGTTTATCTTGTCATGCTGTAGCAGTCATTATGATTGAAATCTACCATCGATGACGTCATATGTGTAACTCAAGTAACTTGGAAATTGATTATGTCGTGTAAAGAGAATTTGGCTAAGACGGCATGTTCAAAGATACGTAAAATGCAGTTTAAAAAGAAATATCGGAAATATTGTGTTAAATTCATATGGAGTTCAATTAATTTAACAGGTATGCTAATGTATTTTCATCGATTATATTCTCTTTCGAAGACAGTCAGCTATATTACGTATCCCGGTTGGCCTATCGTCTGTCATTCTTGACCAAAAAATGCAACAGAGACAAATAAGCTGGATATTTCAAAACATACGATTTGTAAATATTGAAAGTTTGCGTTAAAACAAACTTGGAAAGTGCTGCTAGAATCCCGAGTTAGGCATGATTGTACGAAAAATCTCGATTAATATTTATAAAATTCAAAACAAAGGGTAAAGATTCGTGCGAATGTGTGGAATAAATATTTTACGGACAAGATAGTGGGATTCTAGCAGCACTGTTTAGATAAAATAGATGTTTTTCAGCTATATTACATACTCAAAGAAATTATCAAACTACGGGTATTGTTGTTATGTAAGTCTTTTTATTAAGGAAAATTTTGCTATAATAGAAGTCACGTGATGCCGTGGCGGTGATGTACGTCTTTGCCTTAGACACGCTTTTATCTGTATGCAATAGTAAATAACAGTTTACGTTTATCAGTGGTTTTGGTAATTTATTAAACTAAATTTTCTTCAAAAAGTCTAAATTTCCCGAGAAATTACTTATATGCTTCCTTAATATACCTGCGCCTATATATACTATATACCTAACGTGTATTTATCACTCAATTTCACTGTAGAATTAATGCAATCACGTGACGTCGTGATCCGACTTTCCGGATCACTACACTGTTGGTTTTCTGAATCCACATCACTACTCTCTAAAACTGATGACGTAGTACGCTAAAACATGACGTTATTTTTTTCTTTTGCGTTAAAAAGTCCATTATTATTATGCTTTGTTTTATGAATAAATATTATACAATTGGTCCTTAAAGTTTTATTTTGCTA
This sequence comes from Saccostrea cuccullata, assembly GCF_032062105.1. NCBI lineage: Eukaryota > Metazoa > Mollusca > Bivalvia > Ostreida > Ostreidae > Saccostrea > Saccostrea cuccullata. Next base: position 1,037 of record NW_026924058.1, on the reverse strand, counting down.
TATTTTGCTAGTTATAAGGAGGTATATTATTAGTTACACAGTCAGTTAGTGACCTAATACGGATTCCTACAGGGTGTAACTGGAAATCCGTATTGGGCGAGGCGAAGCCAAGTCCCAATACGGATTTCCATTTCACACCCTGTAGGAATCCGTATTACGTCACTAACTGACTGTGTTACAAATTTATCCCGCTGAAGACCTTTTTCAATATAAAAACAATGTTAGTGCATATGATAAAAATATTAAGTTTTAATCCAATAACAATCAGCATAAAATATCGTTACGGTAAGAAATCAAACTAAACTATATGCGTAAACCGTTTCGTAGTCGCCATTTTTATTTACAATAAGAACGCTGCGAACGGAATCGCGTGCCCGATTTTCATATAACGCCTCGACGGAGACGTTATACGGAAAATTTCAGGGCGTCATGTGATCAGCTTTTATCCAATCAGTAATCGACAAATTTGTCTGAAGCGGGATAAAATAAATTTATCATTATAACAGTAATTTGATCCGAAGAGCCGTATCACTTCTCGTTGATATACGCGGATCACCAGATCAAACTAGATCTGATGATCTGCGCCTGTCAACTCAACGAGATACGACTTTTCGGATCAAGTTCCTGTTTTTTAAGCATTGAATTCATATTTTTGGATGTCTTCGGTCCTAAAACATACCTGGCCGTGCCGACAAATTGAATACCGCGCGTTAGTGCTGTATGATAATTTGTGGCACGGCCAGGTGTGTTATAGGACCGAAGACATCCAAAGATATGAATTTAATGCTTATATTTACATTCTCTAATTTTCCTTCTTCATAATTGCTTATTTTGTTCATTTTAAATGTGAATTAAACGCCCTTCAAAACTGTCGTGATTAATAATGTAAGAGTCGTTTGTGACGTCAAAAGACGTTAAAATACGTTGCAAAGTTAAATAACGCACACAAACATTGCGAGGAAAAAAGTATAATTTTTTCCCTTTAAAGCGCATAACGTTAATTTTTACGTTAATTTTTCAGGGTTATAGTTTTTCAT